>NW_026898375.1:0-51151 GCF_033153095.1 Gastrolobium bilobum | reverse complement strand
AGGTAAATCATGATCTTCAAAACTGGGAGGTTGATCAACATATACTTCTTCTTGAATATATCCATTTAAAAAAGCACTTTTAACATCCATTTGAAAAAGTTTAAAATCCATTATGCATGCAAATGCAAGTAATAATCTAATAGCTTCTAATCTAGCAACGGGAGCATAAGTTTCATCATAATCAATACCTTCCTCTTGATTATATCCTTTAGCAACAAGTCTAGCTTTATTTCTAGTGATTATTCTATTTTCATCAAGCTTGTTCCTAAAAACCCATTTTGTTCCAGTTATTGGATAATCGTTTGGTTTTGGCACAAGTTCCCAAACTTGATTTCTTTCAAATTGATTTAGTTCTTCTTGCATTGCCAAAAACCAATGTTCATCAATAATTGCTTCATTTGTGGTCTTAGGCTCAATTTGAGAAACAAATGCTAAGTGATTACAAATATTTCTAATTGAGTTTCTAGTAGTTACCCCTTTGGATATGTCACAAATTACCACATCAATGGGGAGTCCTCTAGCTACTCTCCAATCTTGTAGTAGATTGTTTCCATCATTGGTTGTTTGACTTGGTGTTTCTTGATTGTTTGCTTCCTTTTCTTTTTGCCTTTCATCTTCTTCTTTTCCATCCAAGTTTATGTTTTCCAAGCTTTCTATAATATCATCATCACAAAGTTCCTTTCTAGGCAAGACATTGCTAGTCTAATTAAATACAACATGAATAGACTCTTCAATGACCATTGTTCTTTTATTATAGACTCTATAAGCTCTACTTGTGAGTGAATAGCCTAGAAATATGCCTTCATTGGCTTTAGAGTCAAATTTTCCAAGGTTTTCTTTTACATTGTTTAAAACAAAACATTTGCAACCAAAGACATGAAAATATGAAATATTGAGTTTTCTTCCTTTGTAAAGTTCATAAGGAGTTTTCTTCAAAATAGGTCTAATTAAAGCACGGTTCATAACATAGCATGCGGTGCCAACGGCTTCTGCCCAAAAATATTTTGGAAGATCATTTTCATTTAACATGGTTCTAGCAAGTTCTTCCAATACACGATTTTTCCTTTCTACAACTCCATTTTGTTGTGGAGTCCTAGGAGCGGAAAAATTGTGTTCAATACCATTTTCTTCACAAAAGGTTTCAAAATCTTGATTTTCAAATTCTCCACCATGTTCGGTTCTAATTGAAACAATATTTGAAGATTGTTCATTTTGAATAAACTTGGCTAGTCTCTTGAATGATTTAAAAGCATAGTAATTGCCACCAAAGCTCATTGTTCTAGTTGGTCCAAAAAGATCCATATGCAAAAGTTATAAAGGTTTTGTGGTAGAAACAACATTTTTTGATTTAAAAGAAGCCTCTACTTGTTTTTCCATTTGACAAGCATCACAAACTTTATCTTTTTCAGATTTGAGTTTTGGTAACCCAATCACTAGGTCTAATGAAATCAATTTGCTTAATTGACTCATGCCAATGTGTGCTATTCTTCTATGCCATAACCAAGAGTCATCTTCCTTACTAATCAAACATTTATCGTCATTTGAAGGCATACCATCTAAGTCCATCATATAAATATTATCCATTCTATGACCAAGAAACTTAACTTGCCCATCAATTAGACTTTCGATTTTACAAGAGGTTGAGTCAAAAATAACTCTATAATTTTTATCATATAATTGACTAATGCTAAGTAAGTTATGTCTAAGGCCTTCAACAAGTAAAACATTTTCTATAGAGACGGAGGAGGAGTTACTAACTTTTCCAATACCAAGTATCTTTCCTTTGTTGTTATCTCCATAGGAAACATGTCCATGCTCTTTCTTTGTGAATGATTGGAATTTAGTTACATCTCCCGTCATGTGACTTGAGCAACCACTATCTAAGTACCACTTGGAGCTTTTATCCTTCAAAGAAACCTACATCACAAAGTCAAGATTTAATCTTTGGTACCCACACTTTGTTGGGTCCTTGTGTGTTAGTCTTGGGCTTAGTTCCCTTGGGAACCCACACTTTCTTTTGCCCAATAATACCATTCTTTCTAACTTTACATGTGGAAGCACTATGACCTTTTCCACCACAATGAAAACATTTAATGAATGAGCTAATTGTCATGTAGGATGGAGAAATGAAAAAGTTTTTATATGATTTTTCTTGTGTGTTAATGTCAAAGCCTAAGCCAGATTTGTTAAACATGCATCTTTGTTTACCAAGCAACACATTTAAGTTATCTCTACCACATGTGAATTTGCTTAAAATTTCATTTAAGTCATCAATTTCATTGTTTAGATCTTTACATGATGTACATGACGACGAAGATGCATGATCATTTGAAGATAGACATTTGATACAACTAGTGCTAGCATCAAGTAATTTGAGAGTTTCATTTTCATCTTTCAAATCTTTTACCTCCTTTTCTAAGGATACAATTTGTTTTTCCAAAGAGGTAATAGTTTTTCTTGATGCTCTAAGAGTTTTAACATGTTATAGTGTTTCATTATGCATTTCTTCAAACATTTTAGCCAACTCATCATATGAAGGGAAAATAGTAGAGCAAGATGAGTTTACCTCATTTTCGGATTCATCCTTATTTGCCATTAGACATATATGTTGAGTTCCTTTGCTTGATTTCTCCGGTGGTCTCCCTTCTTGCATAAAGCAAATGTTTACTTCTTCCTTGGAGCCATCATCGGAAGAACTAGATTCAACATCCAAGCAAGATAAGCCTTCTTGAAGTTCTTTTTATCTTTGCCTTGCTTCTTTTCATATTTGTCTTTCTTTTGAATATTTGGACAATCTGATTTGTAGTGACCCGTCTTTCCACATTCATAGCAAGTGATGGTGAGTTGTGAGGATCCTTCGTCTTTAGATCTTCTTCTAGGAGGAAATGCGGGTCTCTTTGAAAAATATTTCTTAAAAAATTTTCCATACTTCTTTACGAAGAGACTCATCTTCATCAAGATCACTTTCGGGATCTCCATTTTCTTTTTCCTCATTCTTCTCTTTGCTTAGTGTTGAGGCTTTTAAGGCAATTCCCTTACTTTTCTTAATGGCTTGTTCCTTCAAGGTTATCCTACTTAGTTCCATTTCACACTCTTGAAGTTTGCCGAACAAGGTTGCAAGATCCATGGTTTTCAAATCTTTTGATTCCGTTATAGCCGTCAACTTGGGTTGTCATTCCTTATTGTGCACACTTCTCATCACCTTAGCAATTAACTCAAGGTTAGTAAAAGATTTATCTAAAGCATTTAGATGAGTGACAAGGTGTGTGAATCTCTTTTACATACTTTGAATACTTTCATTTTCATGAATCTCAAACATTTCAAATTCTCTAGTGAGTGCATTTAATTTTGTAAATTTAGCATCACAAGTTCCTTCATGGGTTATTTGAAGAATATCCCACATTTCCTTAGCATTCTTACAATTTGAAACACGAAAGTATTCATCACGACCTAAGGCATTTGTGATCAAGTTTTGAGCTCTAGCATTCCAATTTCCTTTCTTAATTTCATCTTCAGTGTAATTATCTATATCTTTAGGAACATCTTCATCTTTCGCATTTTTTATAGTAGGTGGTGTGTACCTTTTTTCAACTACATTACATACTCTTAAATCATTAGATTGAAGAAATATTTTCATCTGACTATTCCAATAAGAATAATCGACGCTATTGAAAAATGGAGGTCTAGTACTAGATGATCCCTCAAGGGGCATATCTTGGTTCAAAAAAGCCATCCCTTCTCTTGAAGTGGTTAAGCTCTTTACACAAGAGTTCAAGCTGTGATACCACTTGTTGGACAGGTGGCTTCAATACTCAAGAGAGAGGGTGAATTGAGTTTTACAAATTTTTTTCGCAAAGTACCTCCTTTTATATTTTAAAGGTTATTTCTTCAATAAAGTGATTTAATAAGGAAAAATCTAAGTGTAAGAGCAAGTGTAGTGATCAACAAAGTAAGCAAACGAATATATAAAGACAATCTAAAATGCAATTTTAATACTTAAATAAAGAGATTAAGGCTAGAGAAATTGCAAACTAGATGTATCCTGGTTCGGTCACCACCACTGTGACCTACGTCCAGACTGAAACCGCTCGATCAATTCTTTTCACTAACTATCAAGCTTGAGGGTGCTTGACAAACCACTATAACCTTTCAAGACTTCGGCTCTTGATGCCTTACACTTTTTCACTCCAAATTTTCTTAGGAATTTGGTGACCTTTCAAGTGTATAGGGTTCACTCCCCTAACTATTCAAGAAATCAAATGGAGGTGTTTAAGCAATAGCTAAGTACTCTCAAAGTACAAATAATACAAGTTGAAGAACTATGGGTGTTGACACTCTCACAAGAATAAAGCTCAAGAATGATTTATGATCAAGATGATAGAAAGTAAGTAAATGATGTGAAATAAAGCAAGGATTATGATCAAGAGGTGTGTCCCATCAAGGGGATCAATGGTCACTATTTATAGAGGTTTGCACACTCATTTTTGCAAAATTAGCTGTTTATAGCCGTTATTTTTGTCCTCTGGTGTAAAAGGAATTGATTCCCAACCTTTCAAATGAGTGGGAATCGATTCCTTATCACAGGGAATCGATTCCCAACCTTTTAGAAGGGTTGGAAATACGTTTAAAAACATTCTAACACCTTTTCAAACATGTTTATATGAAAGCGTAATGTTATAAATCCTCTATGTAATCAAATGATAATTTAATGCATGTATTTTGAAAAAAATACGTTTGAGCTTATTCATGCAAGAGGTTAGTTACCCTCACAATTAATTCTAAGTCCTAAAGTATATTACTTGATAATTCTTGGACTCAGATTCTTCTCTTGAAGCTTGAATCTTGAAGGACTTCATGATCGTTGGATGTTTGTTTCTTTTTGATTGTTGCAACTTGAAGCCTTCCTTTCATGCTTGTTTGTTATCATCAAAATCATTGAATCTTTATATTATTTGCGTAGAGTGCATTGGTTCCACAGAACCTTCCATATTATTCGAAAACTAGTCAATGATTTCCATGGTATAAAAGTTAGAAGGCTCATGTCCTCTAAACCAATCCTTCTATATCTTCTTTGCATGTTTACAATCTCGAAGCACATGAGCAATAGTTTCCTCCTTGTAAGGACAACTTTGACACATATTTGAACCTGCACTCCACTTACAGGTATTACTTCGAACAAGTGTTTTACCAAGAATAGCCATCCACATCATCGTTTTAATTCGCTCATGTCCTCTCCAAGACCACACTTTCTTCCAAATTGTCTTCTGGGGATTGTCTGAAAATTATCTTTCTACACAGGAAGGATTCATTGCAAAAATCACATATAAAGTATAAGTTCTAAGTACAAAAATGACAATATGTATATTATCAAAATAGCCAAATGAAAAAAGTTAAAATCAATATTTCAATGAAAATATATATAATACTACACATAATAACAAGTGAATTTCAAACGCTATTGTCTAAATGCACGTCTTTAAACATCACATAAAAGTTAAAGGAAATAACACACTGACATATTACCATAAATTTTAATAATGAAAAGTCACTTAAGTATAAGGGTTTAATATCTTTCATGTTGTAAGAGATAATCCTACGCACACATAGAAGTGTGTGGGGTTCATATTTTTTTTCATCTCTTCTCTTCATATGACCCCGCATATGATTCACACAGTTTTATATATGAATAGAAGATAATTTATCTCCTACAATATAAGAAACATCAAACCTTATAAAAAGATTGAACAGTTTTATTGGGAAAAATAGGACGAGAATAATTGAGATAAAGTGGAAGCGGATATTTCAACCAACAAAAAGCAAAGAGGTAGGGTAAATAGATAAATATTGAAACAATTAATTAAAATTTAATTTGAATAAAACATATTTAAGTGAAGATAGTTTGAAAAAAACTGTCTGCTAGGTTCCATGCTGCGTGCCCTAGCCATGCAAAAAACAGCTGCTCGTGGCCCTTCGTCGGAGGAGGAAACAGACAATTTGAGGAGGAGCACAAAGAAATATAAGGGAGGAGAAGATAATTTCTCTAATGAATATTCTTTAGTCTCGAGGGATGAAACTTGGATGGACGGCTAGGCTAGTTTCAAAGAGATACTGCTGAGGAACAATGGGGAATGGATGCCCGAAGATGATCTAGATCCGAAAGAGGTTGATGGAACGCTGGATGAGGACGTTCCAGTGGGGAATAAAGAGGAGCAACCTAATCCGGAGGAGGTAACGTTGGAATCCCGACCAGATGGGTGCATAAATTTTAAGTTATCAGCTCAGTTTAAGTAGAAGGCATGGAAACCTTGGAGACAGACGTTGATTGTTAAGCTGTTAGCCAAGAAGTTGTCGGTGTCTTTCATGAAAAAGAGGCTGGAGAACATGTGGGCACGAGAAGGTAAAATTCTTGTGACTGATGTTGAAAACGATTTTATCTTTGTTAGGTTTGAGAAGAAGGAGGATATGAATTTTGCTCTATTAGCTGGTCCATGGAGCATCTTTGGTCACTACCTAGCCATTCGTAGGTGGGAACCGGATTTCCATGCTATGCAAACTTCTATTGGAAAAATTACTGCTTGGATAAGACTTCCTGGGTTTCCAATAGAGTACGTCAACACATCCCTTATGAAGAGTCTTGGAGATTGGGTAGGTACTTTCATCAAATTGGATTCTGCTACAACGAACTTAGCAAGGGGTAAGTTTGCAAGGATCTGCGTTGAATTAGACCTAAGCCAGCCTTTAAAAGCTGAATATTATACTGATGGAAAATATAAACAAGTTAAGTACGAAGGTTTACACCTGGTTTGTTTTGGATGTGGGAGGTATGGTCATAATGTTGATGCTTGCCCTAGTGCAGTAAAATCAGATCAAATAGTGAGCATAGATGATGAATCTATTTGTAAGGAGTCTCAGGAGAAGGCATACGGGGGAGGGGAAGCTGAAGTGCAATCTTTTAACTTTGGCCCTTGGAAGGTTGTGTCACGAACAAAAAAAGGTAAACCCAATTCACATAGGGGAGGTGCAGCTACAAACACTGAGGAAAAACAAGATAAAAAGAAAACATTTGCGGTTGCGGAACCGAGGGCTTCTCAGGAAAAGGATCAGTCTGAAGGGAAATCTAGCCAGAAGGTGATGAAGAACAACACTTCGAAGGAGAAGGAGCAACACCGGACCACCAATCATGTTCAAGCTAGATCAAATGCGCACAAAGAGAAAGTTCAATTGGTTGAAACAGAGAGTGCTTATAGGTTGGTTTGGGAAGGCGGGCTGAGTCAGGAGGACAAGCAAGGAGAAGGAGCCAGCAAAAAATCATCACAAAAAATATTGTGTAGAAGGAGGGGATAAAGTCACTGGGAGACGCGAATACTAAAGACAGCAGCATATGAGGTAATGAAAGTGACAGTCTTAGGGATATTTAGTTCGGGACTAATGGTGTGGACAAGGTAAGGGTCAATTTAGCACCTCCAGATGTTATGGTGATAGATCAGGCCCCTAAACCACCTGATCCAGCATCAACCCAAACTATGGAGTACGAGGCAGCTGGAGATAGGGGGCAGTCTAATGATGAATTTATAGTTCAGAATCAGAAGATGTTGCTGTAGGAGCAATCTCAACCTGCAAAAATATCAGGTAGTCTTTAATGTCAGTACTTATTTGGAACTGTAGAGGAGCAGCCAAAGCGAAACTTGGTCATTCTCTAAAGCTTTTGGTTGATAAACATGAATCTTGCATTGTTATGCTTATGGAGACTCGTACACCTAGTGTTAACAGTACAAAAATTATGAAGAAACTTTGTTTTGATAAGATTATATTTGAAGAAGCTAATGGCTTTGCTGGAGGTATTTGGGTTATGTGGAACTCAAATAAAGCAAGAGTGGACTCCATCTGTCAAGAGAGCCAATTCATTCACATGAATATTGAAGTGGAAGGTATTAAGAAGTTTGTGTGTACAGCTGTTTATGCCAGCCCGCATGAAGGAACTCGACATGATATGTGGGAGAAGGCGTCTTATCTTAGCCAGTCTATTAATGAGCCTTGGATCATGGCTAGTGATTTTAACGATATCAAATGTAGCAGTGAGAAAAAAGGAGGTACCAGACCGGACCTAGCAAAATGTTTGAGATTCCAATCTTTCTTGGATAACTGTCAGGTTAGGGATGTTGATGTTAATGGTGCAAAGTTCACATGGCAGGGACCAAAGTGGAACAATCTTGATAGAGTTTATAAGAAACTAGATATAAAATGTGCTAATCTGCAATGGACGCTGGAGTTTGGAGATGCTACGGCTCAAACTCTTCCTAGGGTTCTTTCTGACCATAATCCTCTTCTTTTGAAGCTGGAAAAACAAAGTCAGCATTGGCAGCATAGACCGTTTAGGTTTATGGCAACATGGATGGATCATCCGAGTTTTGATACCCTTATGGAGGATAAGTGGAATAAAACTGAGGAGATCTCGCGAATGCTTCCAAGGTTTGTGCCTCATCTTCATAAATGGAAAAGGGAGGTATTCGGGGATATTAACAGAAGAAAGAAATCTTTGTTGCAAAGTATTGCTAATATTCAAAGTAGGAGGGAAGGGAATGATTGTCATGAGCTCCAAGAGATTGAACAATAGTTGCAACATAACCTGCATATTACACTTGATCAAGAAGAGCTTCTTTGGTTCCAGAAGTCAAGGCAAAAATGGATAGATGATGGAGACAAGAACACTCGATTTTATCATCTTAAAACTGTTTTACACAGAAGCAGTAATAAGATTTTAAAATTGAAAGATGAGCTACAACAATGGATAGAAAATCCAAATGAGCTCAAGCAGCATGTTTGTCAGTTCTACAGTCAGCTGTTTTGTGAAGAAATTACTGACAAAAGATGGCTGGTATCCGAAAAGAGCTGGCCTCGTTTGTCCATGTCCGAGTTGAACAACATGTCAATCACGCCTACTAATCAGGAAATAATGAAGTGTGTATTCTCAATGGGGGCTTTTAAAGCACCAGGATCGGACGAGTTTCCTGCTGTTTTTTATCAACGACAGTGGAATCAAATTAAAGGTCAGGTTTGTAAGACTGTTAAAGATTTGTGGTGTACACCAAAAAGGATTGCTGAGGTAAATCACACCTTGTTAGTGCTGATTCCGAAAACTAAAAGACCAGAATCTATTACCCAATTTCGGCCAATATCTCTTTGTTCGGTTCTTTATAAAATTCTGTCCAAATTCATTGTTGGGAGACTCAAACCTGTGATGGAAAAGATCATTTCACCATCTCAAGTCAGCCTTGTGCCGAACCGGCAAATCCAAGATAACATTATCATTGTACAAGAGCTGGTTCATTCAATGAGTAAAATGAGGGGGAGGAAAGCTTTTATAGCCATCAAAATCGATTTAGTCAAGGCATATGAGAGGGTTAGCTGGCAGTTCATGAAGAAGACTTTGGAAGAAATTCACATTCTTGATGTGATGGTCAAGTTGATAATGCACTGTGTCTCCTCGTCTACGATCAATGTGCTTTCGAATGGAGGGAAAACACATGATTTCTTTCCTTCTAGAGGTCTTCAGCAAGGAGATCCACTCTCTTCATATTTGTTTGTAATGGCTATGGAAAAGTTGACACATATAACTGATATTGCCTCAAATGGTGAGCTTTGGAAGCCTATGCGTGTGGGAAAGAATGGCCTTAGGATATCTCATGTAGCTTTTGCTGATGATCTAATGGTGTTTATGGAAGCTAGTGAGGAACAAATTCACATTTTGCTCAAATGTTTAAGCTTGTTTGAAGAGATGTCTGGGCAAAAATTAAGTGTTGATAAGACTAGTGTTTTCTTCTCAAAAAATACATCGGAGGAGAATATTAATAAGATTGTCCAGGTCAGTGGGTTTAAAAGAGTGAAGAATATTGGTCGATATTTGGGCTCCATGATGCAGCATGGGCGGGTGAAGAGAAGTTTGTATGATGGTATTGTTGATCGGGTCAAGGAGAAATTGAGTAACTGGGAAAGACAATGTCTATCTCAAGCAGGTCGTATAACTCTTGCTCAATCAGTCATGACAACCATTCCTTTCTTTCAAATGCAAAGTTGCATGCTTCCAATGTCTGTTTGTGATGATATTGAGAGAATGCAGCGTCGGATCATATGGGGAGATTCGGATATCCAGAAGAAGAATCATTTGATCAGCTGGGACGTAATTACTTTGCCCAAGGAATGTGGTGGTTTGGGTTTCAAAAAATTAAACCAGATGAATTATGCTTTCTTGGCTAAGAGAGCATGAATGTTCCAATCTAATAAGCAACAGCTATGGATTAATGTGTTGCATGCAAAGTATGTTAAAAGCAGCAGAGGCTCCTTGCCTTTTGTTGCTCGGGTTGGAGACTCAAGGTTGTTGATTCATTTATGCAGAATCTGGTCACACATGGAGGGGCAGATTACTTGGTCACTTGGTAATGGAAGAGATGTTCGTTTTTGGGCTGACAGTTGGCTTCCTAATGTGGGTGCTCTTCAGGGTTTAACCCATAATGAGGATGTCAATTTTGATATTAATACTACAGTGGCAAATATGGTGAATGTAACAGGAACTTGAAATTTTGATGCCTTGTTTGCTTGGCTTCCTAATAATATTCTTGCTTCTATTAGGAGCACTTTGCCTCCAAGTCCAGATGATGGTCCTGATAAGAGGGAATGGTTGAATAATGGAAGGCGAAATTCTCAGTGAGCTCCATCTATCAGATCTTGTCTACGAATGTTATTATGGATGAGGAGGAGAGGAGGGTGTGGAAAAGTTTGTGGTCTTGGAAGGGTCCGCAAAAACCAAAAATCTTCATGTGGAAGATTCTGCATAATAAACTGCTAACGAGGATGAAAATTTCACAATGGAGTGATGTTGATCCTAACTGCCCTTGCTGCCATCTTGATACTGAATCCATTATTCATGCTTTACGGGATTGTATGGAGGCAAAACAGGTATGGTTAAATTTGATTCCTGAGTTGCACCATTCAGATTTCTTCACAGGGGAGCTTCCATTGTGGACAAAGTATAATATTTTGCGTGGATCTGCTATGTGGTCCTCTTTTTCGTGGATATCCATGTTCTTCATAACTTGTTGGAAAATATGGTCCTGGAGAAATCTAGTTATGCATGGGGGTGAGGCACCACTGTTACATATTAAGGTCCACATGATTCATCAGCTAGTGATGGATGTTGGTAAAAAGAAAAACAGCGTGGTTAACAGGCTTGCTGGATCAGGGAGTATCATTACGAGCATTTGTTGGCAGTTTCCTGAAGTTGGTTTTATTAAATTAAATTCAGATGGTGCGGCTAGGGGTAATCCTGGGAATGCTGCTTGTGGAGGCCTGATCAGGGATGCTAGTGGCAAATGGTTATGTGGTTATGCTAAGAGACTAGGTATTTGTTCTTCTTATAGAGCTGAATTATGGGGTACTTTGTGTGGTTTGGAGCTGGCGTGGAAAGAAGGTTACCGCAATGTGATTCTTGAGAGTGATTCATCTAGTGCAATCACTGTGCTCACTTCCGGAAGTGCAGCAGTCTGTGAGATTCAACTTGTTTCTCGTATATGGACATGGCTCAACAAAGATTGGAAAGTCAGAATAAATCATACGTTTAGAGAAGGAAACATGTGTGCGGACTGGCTGGCTAACTTCATTCTGGATGATAGCGATCAAAATGATCAGCTGATTCTCCCTGAGGCACCGCATGGAATTCATTTTATTTTTTTGGCTGATCTTGCTGCTGTTGCTAGGGATCGTGTCATAGGTTACTCTTGATAGAGTAGTTTATACTCTTGATAGGGTCCTTGTGTTTTTTTCGTTTTTTCGTTTTTCTTTGTTTTTGGGCTAATGGCCCTTTTGTCTATCAAAAAAATAAAAAAATAAGTGAAGATAGTTTAAAAAAATTATAATTATTAATTTTTAGTGAAAATTGTGGAGGGAAGATTGGGAGGGCCAATAACCCCACCTTTATTTGAGTAGTTTATAAAAATGTTTTAGGGAAATGATTATAATGCCTCTTTGCATTTTCTTTATGTGTATAATGCATATGAGACTTTAAAGTTCATTCAATCAAATTCTTAAATGTTTCTTGTTAAAGTGTGACAAAAAATGGGTGCAAAGGGTCGAAAATAGTATTGAATCCAAGTTTTATATACAAGACAGTATACTTGGTTTAGTAAGGGCTGGGTTAAAAGACAATGTTTTGTTTACCGAAAAAAGAAAAAAGACAACGTCTTGCAATAAAATATGTGGGCATATATATATATAGGTTTTATAAGAGTCATGTTGTAGGAAAAGTGATTGTGTTATGTTATAGAGATTCGTTTTGCGTGCCGAAGTTTTTTTTTTTTTTTGCTGCGGGCCCCACAAAATGTTGTGTGCGTAGGAAACTTTTTGTGGTCATGTTAAATGATAAATGATAAACCTTATATATATATATATATATATATATAGAGTTTAGTATGTGTCATTTAAAGTTATACAAGTTATGTCCTCTTAGTGACTTACACAAAGTATGATCGGTCATACTTTGTGTAAATCTGAAAAAAAAATTTCACTTTACACGAGAGAGAAAAAAGTAACTTTTCATATTTGCACAAAATATGACCAGTCATACTTTGTGTAAATCACCTAAAAGGACACAACTTGTGTTATTTTAAATTATACTTCTTTTTCCCATATATATGGGACAAGTTATATTTATAAACTTTTTTATTTACAAACTACATTATCTTCTCCTGGAAGAACACTAGTTACACTATCTTCTCCCAAGAGAAGACAGTGTAATTTTTAAAATTTGTACAAAAAATTTATAAACGAATCTTCTCCTATATATATAACCTCAAGATTCAATGATTATGCATTCTGTATGTATGAGCTTGGAATCTTAATTATGCAAATAAGTCCAAGATGTTATTTTCCTGGTTGGAGCAATAAGAAGAGTTTAATGCAAGTTCACATATCCCATTTAGTGTTTAGAGGTGAAAATAAGTTAAAAAAGCTTACATCACATAAAATTCTCTAAATTATTTAAGAAATATAACTTACCTGTAACTTTTAATAAATTTTTTCTTATTATAAAAATTAATTTATTATACTAATATATAAGTAATAAATTTTGTATATATCTAAATAAAAATAAGTAAAACCAATAAATCAAATACACATTTTTTAAAGGCATAAGCCTTAACTTATTCAGTTAAACTAATAATTCTACCTACGTGATGAATGAAAAGTATCAATTGTTAATTAATGATTGTATAAAACTATAAATATAAAATAAATGGTCGATCCGTTGCACATTTATATTAAATTATCTATTGATAATTTTTTGTCTGGTGCGTGTTTTATATATATATATATATATATATATATATATATATATATATATATATAGTTTTATAAGAGTTATGTTGTAGGAAAAATGATTGTGTAATGTTATAGAGATTCGTTTTGCGTGCCTTAATTTTTTATTTATTTTTTTGTTTTAAAAAGTGTGGGCCCCACAAAATGTTGTGAGAGTAGGAAAGTTTGTTGTGTTATGTTAAAGGATAAAAGTAAAACCTATATATATATATATATATATATATATATATATATATATATATACCTTAGTGGATGTAAAGTGACTGCACCTAAGGATTTGTGGAGTCATATAAAACTATGTCGTTTTATAATGTGAAAA
This sequence comes from Gastrolobium bilobum, assembly GCF_033153095.1. Taxonomy (NCBI): domain Eukaryota; kingdom Viridiplantae; phylum Streptophyta; class Magnoliopsida; order Fabales; family Fabaceae; genus Gastrolobium; species Gastrolobium bilobum. The sequence continues at coordinate 37,467 of NW_026898375.1, read as the reverse complement.
TATTAAATATGGGGAATAATAACAATACAAAGGTGGAAATAAATATAAAACATTAAATATGGAGAATCATAACCATACAAAGGTATAAATAAATATAATATTTTTATTTTCTATAATTAATTTTAAACGCGAACTTCCTTTATCCCACCCAAAACAACGTAGTTTTTATATGTCTGCACCAATGTTTATATACATTCACATTACAAATCATTTTGCCACACACACACACACATATATATATATATATATATATTTATATATAGGAGTTTACATTTCTGCAGTAGCTGTACGTGCAACAATAAAATACTTGCCATATATATATACTTGAAAGCATTAAATGTGGGGAATCATAACCATATAAAGGATGAAAGCATTAAATATGGAGAATCATAATCATACACATGTCGTTGTTGTACGTAAAGCGGCTGCAAAAATGATTTTACCATATATATATATATATATATATATATATATATATATATATATATATATATATATGTTCTGCCTGAGGCAGAGATGTCTAACCGTAGGTTAGATAGTTGATGTTGGATCTAGTGCTTTCTCTAGATACCTATGGATTAGGTATCTTGGGGACAGCAAATCACTACACACTATATGACGGCCTTAGCCAAAGGGGGGTGTGTGTGCGCTGTGTGATTGCATAAAATAGGGTTAGAAAAAGATCAGTCATACCTGTGGTCTTTAGCTCCTATTTATAGTGCTTACCTTTGAGCTCGTACTACTTGGGCTTCATGCGAATGTAGGCCCTTCTCAGGTCCATAACAGTCGCCTCCCAGCCCGGTAGACTGAATGTTCAGGATGACGGGATGTCCAAGTTAGGCCTCTTGATGTCTGCGTTTTACCCCGGATGCTAGTCATCTTGGCCTTACCACTTTCTGCTTTGGTTTGGACCTCGGCTTCTCATCTTGGCTATAGGAGATAACCGAGATTCTTCTGGATACCCCCGGTATGACCCTATCTGGGGTGCCTTACTTGTAGCATGGTATGCCGTTCTTTTTCCAAAAACGGTTCCTCTTTCCTGATGTTCTCCAAGAAACAGTTCCTCTTATGTGAGAAACGATTCTCCTTCCACCTAATGATTACCTTTCCATGTAAGCCCCTTCAACGAGTGCGACGTGTGATATTGCCCTTCCTTCGCCATTTTGGCATTAACTCCCACTACAAAAACGTCCCTCAACTGTCTTGTCTACCTTGAAATTACTCCAATACCTCTGCCTTTTGGTTTCGCGGTTTTAATCCTTTCAACTTCAGTTTCCTCATTAACTTGCCTTTCCACTTTTCAGAATCATTCATCAACATTCGTATCGCTCATCGCATTTTCTTTCCACCCACCAACCTCAAACCTTCCTGAAGCTTATTCTCCTCAGGTGCGTTTTACTGGTATTTCTTCATCATTTTGCCTGCTTTTCTTTTTACTTCAATGTGGTTTCCTGCTCTACTATGTCCTCCGTGCATTATTGAATTCAGTCGCATACGCATACCTGCATCTGTAATGTGCCATATTGTTCATGCTTTTCTGATTAAGCTTCGCTTATTTGCACTGTATTGCTTATATAAGATTATCTACTGCTTGTTCATTTTCGACGTATCTTAGTTTGAAAATCCTCCTGGTATGGGTGAGAGAAACTTTACTATCCACGGGAGGCCCACCTGCCCTCGCATCTTTGGCTGTAGTGATGAAATTGACGCCGAGGAGGAAGAGAGAAATGCGGAAGAAGAAGAAAGGTTTATCCAAAGTCTGCCTCCTGGTCCAAGTTTCTGGTTATTTGGCAGACCTCGAATCGAGGAGGAGACCGAAGCCGCCTTACTAGGAGGTTATCGATGCGATGGAAATAGAGGGCATCTTCATCTAGCCCATCAATTCGAGGGCAAAGTGGGGGTCATCAAGGTGGTAGGGGTCACCCAGGTAGGAGGGCATCTTCATCTCGCCCCCTAACCCGGGGACACAACCAGGGTCCCCACCGTAGTTTAGGAGTTTCACCCAGACGTCTAATTCATGATCTGGCTCCATTCTTTCCTCCTTCACTTTCAACTCTGACTCCAACCTGTAACTCTGCTCCTCTTCCTGCTTCGCATCCAAGAATACCCACTTATCCGAATAATAGGGGTCTAGAAACTTGCTTCAATTGTGTTTACCTTAGCGCCCAATTTGTTGAGAAAGGGAATGACTCCATGGCCGATTTAGTATTAGGCAGTTGTTCACATTGCTCTGGTTCACCTATCCCTGCTTCCGTTGTCGGATCCGATGACTCCTCAAGCTCTTCCGATAATGGTTTATTTAGCTCGGGTATGTATCCTCTTTGCTACATACTTTTCTTGCTTTTAATCCTCCCATTTTGCTGTTCTAGGTATTTATAGAGTCCCCTTCTGCATAACTAAATGTGGATATCACCTCCTCCAGCCAGGGTCAAGAGACCGAGGTGAGCCCAGCCGAGAAGGGTTCTGCCCCTGTTAGTACTGATCTTTGAAAGCAATACCCGTGGGTTACAGAAGAGGTTTTAAGCTTCCATTCGGGCTTCCAATCGGAAACTCGGTTGGCTTTAACTCATTCACTCTTGCAGAGGATGAGCCTGTTTGCTCAGGGCAGAACCCTGAAGAACCACACTCCTTTTTTTACCGCGATCTAGTGACGAAGATCGAAAATCGGTTTCCCTTCTCTCCCTTCAAGATACAGCTCTTGAATCACCTTCTCCTTGCACTAACTCAGATTCACCCCAGTGGTTGGGCTTATATCGTCGCATTCAAGCAGTTGTGCGCATCATTATCTCTATCGTGCACAGTTCCTCTCTTCTTATATTTTTTCAACATATACACCCCCCGTACTGGTTCAAAGCCTCCCGAATTCAAGGGTTGGACTTCATTCGAGGTCGTGCTAGTAACCCTTCTACGAAGTTGTTCACTTTGTACAGCGACTCTTTCAAGGATTTTAAAGCCTTTTACTTCAAAGTGGTGGCCGATGTTGGGGAAAGGCTGTGGTTCATTGGTGATGATGGGGAGGGAGTATTTCCCCTTTACTGGTCTCGGGAGCATCATCTTCGCAAGTCGGCTGACTTCAAGCTAAGGTTGTCAAAGGAGGACAAAATCAGTGTTAAAACTTTATTGGCCCATGTCTGTTCCAAAGGCCATCTGAGGGCAACCTCCTTAGTAGCTAAATCACACTCCAACCCGGAACCAACTAGTATGCTCACATTATTTCATCTTTATTGCTTTTGATATTTTCCTTTCACTATTATAATGTCGCCTTTTGCTTATAGGTTCCAGCATGAATTTTGACATGGAAAAGGAGGGGCTGAGACCGGAATATATTTTGTCTTTGAGAGGTCCGCCCACTGCTCCACCCCCACCACCTTCTAAAAGACCAAGAACGGTCAGTTCTTCTGCAGCCACAACCTTTGCTCCTGTTTTCAACCCCGGCGTCTCCATCTTAGATCTCACCAACGACTCTGAGAATCTAGAGTCTAGTGTTAACCCGGATTCATCGATCTCGGCTGGCGGGGGTAACACTCGTGTCGTAATCTCCCTTCCCCGGGGTGCCCCAGCTGCCCTCCCAGCCGGACTTAGGAGGGGCGCATTATGGGACTCGGGGGTAGCCCCCGAGTTTCGAGGTGTCATTCGCCCTCCAGCCGCCTTCTTTGGCTCTGGAATTATATCCCGACCTGAAATGGAAGAACTTCAGAAGACTGAATTGTATGCTTTCAAGGCGGCATCGTTGCTAAAGCCATACTCTCTGCTGCTTGATAAGAATTCTGAAGTTGTTGCTGAGTTGGACGAGCTCCGGGTTAATCATGACAAGGCCATTCAAGACAACAAGAATTTAACAAGTAGTGATGCCGAATTGAAGTCCTCTCTGGAACGATCACAAGCAGATCTGAAGTTCATTTCTTACGCCCTTAATCTGACTGCCGACAAGGATAGTATTGTGAATCATTTTAAGGAGCAAGCTACTGCACTAACGGAGAGAGAGAATCAAAGGTTGTGGCACTGACTACGGAGAACGACAAATTGAAGTCTGATCTCCAGAATTTGCATGCTGCTTATGATTTCAATCAGGCCGCCCTTGAGAAAGCTGCAATTAGTGCCTTCAAGAATGTTGTTAACCAAGTGCAATATTTTATCCCTGGGTTTACCCTGAAGCTGGATCAGTTGGATTGTTTTGGCTATATTCAGGGCGGGGTTTATATTCCCCTTCATCAGTTGATCAGAATTTAATTGAGTGCGGTACTTCAAATGTAGAGATCACTCCGGAGGTGGAGGCTGCTGGCAAAGAGTTTGAAGCGGAGATGCGGGAAATTTTGGGGAACGATGGTCAGCAATGAATTGAAGAGACGGGATGCCGGCTTATGTTGTAACACTTTCATATTCCCTTTTCATATTTTGGATTTTATTTGGATTTGTGTCGAACACTTTATTATTTTGCCATGTGACGCCTGATTTGGAGCTGACTTTATCATTTGTCGTGGTATTACCCATTAGCTCTGCTTGCTTTTTGCTAATTGGTTTATCAACGACAGCTTCCTGCTTTTTTTGTTTGAAGTTTGGAAATAAGGGCGTACCCTTGTTTTCCCAAATGTTATACCCCGGCTGGCCCTGTCTTATAAGACGGTTTTTATGCCTCAAGTTGTTTTTAAATTTCGGCTAAAACTCACGTTCTTGCTTCAGCAAGACAGGTTTCAATACCTTATTTTTATGCCTAGCTAGAACTCACGATCTTGCCCTTGGGCAAAATGGGTTCCAATACCTCGGGTTAGAAGTAAAAACACTCTTAGAAGAAATGCTTTCTTTATTCAATTATTCATAACTTGAAATTCCAACTACAAAAAGGAAATATTAAACTTGCTCTTCTTTTCAACTAAAGTATTTCTTCAGCTTGTCTGCATTCCATGTCCTTATAATACTTTTTCCTTGCGGAGTTTCCAACACATAAGCTCTTTTTGACAGCTTCTCTTTAATTTTGAATGGTCCTTCCCATTTTGGAGCCAACTTTCCTTCAGCCGCGTTTCGCCCTCCAACGTCTGCTCTTCGAAGCACCAAATCTCCTATCGCGAACGATCTAGGCTTCACCTTCTTATTGAACCGGTTAGCAACTAGCTGCTTTGCCGCGAAATTTTTGCAGTGAGCCATAACCCGAGCTTCATCTATCAGATCCAGTTCCACTACTACTTTTTTATTATTTTCTTCTTTTGTCTGTGATAGGGCTTAGACTCTTCTCCATGACGGCTCTTCCAATTTCACTGGGATCATGGTCTCACATGCATATGTTAACCTAAATGGGGTTTCCCCAGTAGACGTCTGCATCGTGGTTCTATACCCCCGGAGTACATAGTATAGCTTTTCTACCCACTTTCCTTTGGTAGATTGCTCTATTCTCTTCCTCAATCCTTCTATGTTGACTTGATTGGCTGCTTCTTCTTGACCGTTAGTTTGAGGATGCTCCACCGACGCAAAGCGATGTCGGATATGAAGGTTTGCCATTAACTCCTGGAAGGTCGTGAAATGGGTTCCATTATCTGTAACTAACTCGACTGGGATCCTGAACCTGAATACCAAGTTTCCCTCAAAGAAGCGCTGAATCCTAGCCGAAGTGATTGTGGCCATTGGTTCTGCTTCTATCCATTTAGTAAAGTAATCAACGGCCACTATTAACCATTTTAACTGGCCTTCAGCTGCTGCAAATGGATCCAGAAGATCCATTCCCCATTTAAAGAACAACCATGGTGCTGTGATCAAACTTAACTCTTCTGGGGGAGCCAGCAGGTTCTTTCCGTGCTTTTGGCATTGATCACACTTTTACATGTGTTCCTTTGCATCATTATTCATACATGGCCAGAAGTAGCTGGCTCTAAGTGCCTTTCGGGCTAAAGCCTTGCCTCCAACATGCTGGCCATTGATTCCCTCATGAATTTCAGTCAGGACGTATTTTGCCCTATCCGAACTCAAGCATTTCAACAAAGGGGAATAAATTCCCTTTCTGTAAAGTTGTCCTTTCACCATGGTATATAATGGTGCATCTCTAACTAGCTTCCTAGCTTCCTCCTTTCCTGTAGGCAACGTCCCATTTTCTATGTAGTCGATGATGATGTAACACCAATCATCTACCTCCGGTATTTGAATGACACAAGTGGGTTCTGGGAGACTCTGTTCAACCACTGTCCTATGGTTTCCCCACCCTTTGGTACTTGCCAGTTTGGATAATATGTCAGCCTGCTGTTTTCACTTCTTGGAATATGACTGACCTCCACTTTTTCAAAATCCGCCATTATCTGTCTCGCATACTCCAGATATTTTGTCAACAATGGTCCCCTAGCTTGGTAGCTCCCTACAATTTGGGAGGTAACCAGTTGGGAATCACTATAAACCTGCACTCTTCGCGCTTCGAGTTCCTTGGCCTGCTGTAGGCCGGCTATGAAGGCCTCATACTCCGCTTGGTTGTTTGATGTTTCGAAATTCATTTGCATTGAATACTCAACTGCTATTCCATCTGGGTTCTCAATGATAACCCCGACTCCACTATCTTTGGAATTGGAGGAACCATCGACGTACATTTTCCAGGTATCCGGACTATCTGAACTCCTATTTTGGATTGAAGTGAGTTCTCTGAAAAAATTTGTTAATTCTTGGGACTTGATTGCTTTGCGGCTTTCGAATGTTATTTCAAATTCTGACAGCTCCACAGCCCAGCTCATCATCCTTCCTGCTGGTTAGGTTTATGAAGGATATGCCGAATTGGCAGATCTGACCTGACCAAAATTTTGTGTCCCTGGAAATACGCCCCAAGTCTTCTAGCTGAGATAAGTAAAGCAAAAGCTACTTTTTCTAACCTTTGATATCTGAGCTCCGCTCCTTGTAAGAGTCGACTTACGAAGTAAATCGGTTGTTGTCCTTCTTCATTTTCTTGTACTAGAATCGAGCCGATAGCTACATCACCCACAGATAGATACATTATTAAAGATTCTTGCACCTTTGGTTTTGTTAACACTGGAGGAGAAGCTAGTTGCCTTTTTATCTCTTGGAACGCGGTTTCGCATTCCGAGGTCCATCCATACTGCACTTTCTTCCTCAGTAACTTGAAGAAAGGTAATGTTGTTTCTGCAGACTGGGGTAAGAACTTGGTAAGAGAGGATAACTTCCCCGTTAACTGCTGTATTTCTTTCTTGCTTGCTGGAGCCTTCATGTCTAGCACGGCTCTGCACTTATCTGGATTAGCCTCAATCCCTCTGTGAGTCAACATAAAACCAAGTATCTTTCTCGCAAAGACCCCGAAAGCGCATTTTGCTGGATTTAACTGAATGTTATGTCGCCTTAACTTGTCGAAGGTCTTCTCCAAATCTTCCATATGCACTGCTGGATTGAACGACTTGTGTAACAGCCCGTTGTACACCGGTATTGTTAACATTGATTATGATATTAAACGCAGTTACAATCACAGCAATTCATTTATAAAAAATGCGAATAAACTTTTCCCGTTATTACGCGAGGATTTAAAATAATAACAAGCGTAATAATTAAAAGCTGTGACCGTAACTGTAAACTCTTGCGGAATACTTATTTAAACTACTTCTATGTCTTATTTTACTTATCATAAGTTACTAAGGGGTTCCCATAAACCCACTTAGCCAATTACTAACTTTTACGTTTTTACTTACCCGAACATGGTTCACTAATTAAATTACTGTGAATGCACCACAAAAATTCAGACCTTCCACTCAGGTTATATTTTTTTCTTACTTAATTCCCTTTCTAAAAAGCTATCACACACTATGATCGGAGCACGTTTGCTCCGGATATCGCCGTTTGAAGTTGGATAAGCAAAACAGCCAACCAACCCCAAAACAGCTCAAAACCTCTCTCACTCCTCGAATTACTGCAGAAAATTCACTCATCCAATTGCTCTCAAATTTTTATTCTACAAACTAGACACCTCAATCTTCGATTTGATATATCATACGCTTAATTTGACCAAGAAATGAAGCAGGAATAAAATTCCCAAAACTGGACCAAAACAGCCCCCAAGTGCAGGGCAAAACAGGGCAGTTGTGTTCAATGACTTCCACAGGGCTGCGCACAACCTATAAAATTCTAATATTTTTACACAATGTAGGGGACATCTCAAGCTTCAAAACGGCGTATGGCACGTCCCTATCGGACCTCTATGGAGGGAGATATGCTCTCCCGAAGTTCACCTAAAATCTGCCAATTCTACAGAAAATTCGCCAGAGTTTCCTTTGTTTTTCCTTAAATCCCCAAATTTACATAAGCTTGCTAATACCACAAATATACCTAATAATCCAATGGGTGGCACACACAAGGACCAGCAATGCCTTGGGGCTCTTACAACCCACAATATACAACAATTTCATATCATATACAGTAGTATACATACATGATCCATAACTCTATATATATCATATCAAAAAGGTGGCTCTGTGCTATAACTACAACATCCTACATCAACCTACATAAACATAATACATCACAGTGTCACAAATATATACAACAGACTCCCAAAATAAGCAGGCAACATCTATGCTCAGATCTACTCATCAACCACGGGCCTCTTGCCCCGAGAACGATCGTCAACTGCTGCGATACCTGAAATATGTCCCCATAATGCGGGGTGAGAATGAATCTCAATAAACTTGGGGTTTATGGAGCAGTCTCCACCCAAGAGTCCACTTCCTGCAAGAAAATATCAAGTACCAAGACATAGATAACACCATATAATCCATATTAGAATTTATGTATCATATATCTTTTCTGATAATTCTCATTTATTCTTATAACGTACTTTCTATTAATCTTAAGTATGTTCATGTCTTATGTATAAATAAGGCTTTCATCTTATATTCGTAATATCGTATCACATTCAATAGCATACTCATAATGATCAGAGAACTAAAGTTTCCTCGGCTATACCTTATGTATACCGTGATCATATCCATAATTGTTTCCTCTGTTCAGAAACCATAACTACACCTCCAAGGCTTTATTTCATTGAAGATCATATCATATTAACTTATCATAACATAAATAATATCATATGCATGCACTATATGAATGCAACTACGCAAAGTATCAATATTAACAACAATTATATCCATACGGAAACCATAATCGCCACTGATCATGGCGGAACAAAAAGGCTGAGAAAACTCCTAAACCGAAAGCTTACCTGTCACCTCTTTCCTGCTGCTAACTTGTTATTTAATACGCTGTACACTTGGTTGTCTCCAAGTTGTTCGTCCACCTACTTCGTTTGATTACACTCTGTTACCGTATATATAAAAGTACCATTAAGTTCCAATGAAACATACATTACTTGAAATCCAAATAATTATATTTCATATGTTAATTTCATAACCAACTTGACAATTTTATTTCCCTTGACAACTCATGCCATACCACAAATCTACCACTTAATTTATACTTCATAAATTAAACCCTCAACTAGTTAATTAACTTACCCTTTTTATAGTGGAATTTCATACACTTTAACATAGCTTCACATATCATAACCCACTTGAATCATACTTGATTATTCTAGGCAAATGCTATTAAACATTCACTTTAATTGAAACCACATAATCTATGCCCATTATTTCTTTATGGTCGAAGCCTATATATAAACATAATACACAATTCTTTTGTTGTCATGTTTAACCAATTAACTTAATTCACATGCAACTATTCTTGACATAGAATTTCTATTAACTTGACCTAATCAACACCACATAATTTAAACCTCACATGATCGTAAAACTTCTTTCAATGATCATGTATTTATTTGTTCCCCAATTTTCATTAAACCTTGTATTAATCCACACTAACATATACCATGTAGCTATAAACCACATTAAGTCACTTTAAACCATCTCTAACCTTCTTTAATGCAATTTCCACATATTAACCTAATCCTAACTCACAAGGTTACATCTTTGTTTTAAGTGAAATTCTCACAATCCAAATTATCAATACTAAATCATGATTTATAATTAACATTTATGTCCATCAAACCTCAACTTACACACTCATTATCTTAATTAGCCTAATAGGCATATAAATGGATCCAATGACCTTTTTATCCTTTTCTCTCAATTAGGAAATATTCCATATTGATATATCATATCAAGTGAACACTAAACAACATTTAAATATCAAGAAACTCAATTCCAATGCTATCCATTCCATGTAGTCCGAATTATGACAACATAGATTTTTATAAAACATAAATTTTTCTATCCTTTTTAGTCACTTGTTTATCATTTATTCAAGTTCCAATCATCATTAACTTAATGAACAACCAATTAATAACTTCAAACCCAAAAATAGGCCATAAAGCCAAGACACCTCATAGAGAGGTAAAACGTGATTCATTTCCAATTTAAGCCATAGAACCGTTATATAGCTCAAACACATGAATCTTTAATCTATCATGATCTTATTATAAACCCACAAATTCACTTCCATACACATTATCATTCTTAGGGAAGATTTGCCTTAAATAGGATTACACTACAATCTTGTGACTCAACATCATTTTCTTCATTTAAATCATCCTTAGGTCACTTAAATTTTGGTAGTTCTATTTAGGCATTTTATCAAACAAGTGATTTGCATAATTCACCACTACATGGCTGATTTGTTCTTTGTATATACAAGGTTCCTCTATTTTTATTTTCAATAATTTCATGCATAACAAACTTCAAACAACATAACAACTAATCTTCACACATATATCTCATCAAATAGTCAATATACAACCCAACAATAACAGCCCCAACACCCATCGTAGACTAATTTCCATTCACCATAAATAAGATATATTACCTTCTTTAGCTTCTCACACAACTATTCATCAATTTCCAAGCTTTAGAAGTGAAGAAGACCACTTGAAACCCCTTTTGACAGCATGTGTATCGCATTACAGGGAGAAGATTTTCTCACTATAGAGTTTCTTTCAATGAACTACACCTAGGGATATGTTAACAACATCGTAACCTTTACTTTCTATGAAGAAACCTAAGTAGGAAGATGACTAGAAAACAAGTTGCACTCTTGCCCTTTTCTTTCATAGAGGTTCGATGCACATGGAGAGTAGAAAAGAAAAGAATGAGCTTGGGAGGCCAACATAAGAGGGCTGTCGACTTATGGGGCTAGAATAGCAAAATATATGTATTTTATATCAAGTTCCTTTTTGACTTATCCACACTAATTCTTATTGACTAACTTAAACCACTGGGACCTTCTTTTTTTAAAAAAAAATAACGTTAGCTGCACATTAAGGGATAAAATGAATAAAAGAGCATGAAACACAAAGCTAAATGTAACTAAATTAATATTTCTTCTACTTAGTAAAACTTTGACTTTTCAAACCTTATTCTTATTGGTTCAACTATTTGTAACTTTTATTGGTTACTTAAAACACACAATTAAAAGAATGTAGCATGGAATGGAATGCTACAATGAAAAACAAAACAACTTAATAGTCTTAAAAGAACTAGATGATTGCATTTTTTTTAAAGCTTTTTGACCTTTCACCACTTAAATGGGTACCTATTAGTCTCACCAAAAAATAAACTACACGAGCCATTCTAATTTCATAGCACAATGGGCTTCACCAAAAATTCATGTGAACACCAATAATTTAATAACCAATCCACTAAGTTTAAAGATATCTCATAACTTGTTAATTCACACAAGTAATTTGACCTATTTAAAATTCCCTATTAGTTGATATTAAATCAATTCCAACTTAAATAAATAAATCTCTCTACACATTATTGGATCAAATTAAATTCACATTTATCCCACTAAATTTACTAGATAAATTAATTAAATCATCTCATTCAAGTTTCGACTTAATTTTGCTAAACTATAAAATATCCCTTAATTCCCACTATATATATTTTTTCATATTCTAATTCATATTTTATAATTATATCTAGGTCATATTAGACTTGTCTAACATAAACTGTATATTCCCATTAATTATCATGAACCCACATTATTTTAATCTAATAATTTATCTCACATAATTTCCTTGCATAAGTGTTTAATCTAATTAAACACCTAATTAATTTCTTTTCTTTTAATTTACTAATGAGGGTTGTTATAACTTGACTATGATGTCGTCTATATATACCTCTACACTTTTCCCTAGCTGGTCTGCGAACACTTGATTCATCATTCTTTGGTAGGTGGCCCCTGAATTTTTCAACCCAAAAGGCATCACATTGTACCAATAGTTCGCCTTTTTCGCAATGAAAGCAGTTTTTTCTTGGTATTCTGGATGTAGTGGGATTTGATTATACCCCGAATAGGCATCCATGAAGGACAGCATCTGGAATTGGAATGAGCTATCAACCAGCTGGTCTATTTTAGGCATTGGGTATGCGTCCTTAAGGCACACCTTATTCAAGTCGGTGTAATCTGTGCACACTCTCCATTTTCCATTTGATTTTTTAACCATCACCACATTGGATAACCAGGTTGTATATTGTATTTCCCGGATGAAACCGGCTTCCAATAATTCTTTCACATGGTCCTCCAACACTTACCGTCGTTCTGGGCTAAGTTTCCTCTTCTTCTAAGCTACCGGCTTAGATCCTGGGTACATCGCTAGCTTGTGACAACAGAAAGCAGGGTTAACCCCAGGAATTTCTGAGGAATTCCAAGCAAAGACGTCCTTACTGTTCCTTAAACATGCAATAAGTTGGACTTTTTCCTCGTCCGCCAACCCTTTACCGATCTTTGCAGTTTGTCCCTGCTCCCCAATAATCACTTCTTCTAATTCTCCATCAGGTTCAAGCCTTGGTATCTGAGTATCATCCCTCATATCTAACTCCACCATGTTTACCGAAGTCTTCTTCTCTTGGATCGGGCCGCCTTGACTACCACCGTTTTTGATCTCGACTGGTGGTTTAGGATCGCTCTCCACCGCCCTAACTGATTTGAAATAGCAGTCACGAGACTCCTTCTGGTCTCCAGCAATGGTAATCACCGTATTCTGCTTACCAATCATCTTAAGCTTTTGGTGTTTGGTGGAAACGAACATATCCCAGTTGTGGATGGTCAGTCTTCCCAATATTACATTATATTCCGAGGGGAAGTCGGCTACAATGAACCTTACTCTTTCGGACTTGTATGCCTCTTTGGTTCCTAGGGTAAGCCTGAGATCTATATACCCTTTGGGAATAGTATTACGGCCATTGAATGCGATCAAGGCCGTGTTGCAAGGCTTCAAATCTTCCTCATCTAGATTCATTTTTTTGAACGCCCACAACTGCCGTTGTCTACAAATATCTTCTTGACTCGGCAGTTGACTAGCGTTCCCGTGATGACTAACCCATCCACGTGTCCTGGCATCACGTCCTCCAAGTCTTTCCTAGTAAAATATAATAGTGGCGGCTCCGGTTCGGCTTCTTTAAACTTAGGTCGCTCTCGTATCGAAAACAACTCTCTGAGATATTTTCTTCTGGCATTCATGGTGTCGCCTCCCCCACCAAAAGCCTCATTGATCACGTTCCATTCAAACTCCGACTCCACAAATTCATCCTCTTCTTTGTCCAGCTTCTTACCTCGGCCCTCCTCTTTGAATCTTTTTTCTTTTGACGGGCTCATAGGCCGGTCTCCTCTTCTTTTCCTGTTGTTCTTCCATCCTTGAGTCCTGATCAGATATTGACGCAGCTTTTCGTCTCTGATGTACTTTTCAATCGCATCTCTCAAATCCCAGCATTCATCAGTAGTGTGACCAGGTCCATCATGAAATGCACAATACCAAGATTGGTCTAACCCGACCTGGTTCAGCAAAGGATGGGGTCTATCTACCTTCTTCATCTCCATGGAGGCCACTTCCCTCCAGATTTCCGACCTGGGTGAATTTAAGGGTGCGTTCGTCTCAAATCTTCCCCTAGCTGGAATTTTGTCATCTTGTGTTTTACCCCGGAAGTCATTTTGCCTCCGACTTTCGGGTTTTTCTATTTGGTTAGGATCGTGCTTCTGATCCATATTCTCGATTTCCATCTGCTCGAGCTCCAAATACTTCTTTGACCGCGCTGTGAACTCTACCAAAGTCCGTGATGGGTCTTTGTATATGGATTTGGCTAACCTAGAAGAGCCATGCAACCCTGCTATTATCAGGTGCAAATGAACTTTTTCAGACAACCCCAGAACCTGCAAAGCTGCAATTTTGAATCTGTCCAAATATTTTTGCAAGGTTTCCCCAGGTTGCTGTCTTATTTTCCCAAGCGCAAACTCCGACTTCGGCTGTTTTTTTTCTAGTGGAAAAATTTAGCAAAAATTTTCCACCAAATTCTTCAACGATCTGATGGACCCCGCTGGTAATGATGAAAACCATTTTTGAGTCGTTCTTGTCAACGTAGTCGCAAAGAGTCGCGTGATCAAAGGCTCTTCTATTCATTTGATGTACATGGCTGTGTCAAAGGAATCCAAGTGCGCTTGAGGATCCTGTGTTCCGTCATACTTGAGAAGCTCTGATAAATTCAGATTCTTTGAAAAGGGTGCATCAACAATCTCGTCCACGAAGGGAATATCGTTGTATTGCCCCCTATGATACTTTCTCATGTAGACCCCGGATACGTCGTCCAGGTTTCTGAACGGATGTCCGCTGCTTAGAGGCTGGGGGCTCTCTACCTGCCTCGTTGTTCCTCTTCCACCACCCCGGCTTCCTTTAAACCGAGGTTCCTGGTTACGAACCGGGTTAGTAGCGCCCCTCTAATGTCGGCCATCAGCATTTCTCGCTTGAGCCCTGGTTCGATCATTATTCTGCTGAGGGTTCGTGATCCTCAGGTCGGTCATGACCCACGTTATAGCTTGTGCCGAATCCGGGTTGGAGATTCGCCCTAATCGAGCTTCCAACTCTTGAACCTGCCTAGCACCCTCTTCCCTCTGGAGCTCATGCCTTCTCTCCATCTCCTCCATTCTCCAGAGCACCGCAGCGACAGCCAGATCTGTCACTCGGGGATCATTAACTGCCCCATTTGGGATCTGGGTGGCATCTGCAATTTGGATTAACTGTTGGTGTTGATGCTGAATCAGAGTGCACATCGCTAACGTGCACAACATCGACATCTAGCTATTGATGATCCAAGGGATCCTCCCTGATCGGAGGAATTGGTTGGTGCCTGGAATTCGATCTTGAGGGTTGTCGGTACCCACTTCTCGTCGCCCTCACCATGTCGATCGATGACTTTTAACCACGTAATCGTAAGGGTGGTGTCCCCACAGACGACGCCATTGTTCTGCCTGAGGCAGAGATGTCTAACCGTAGGTTAAATAGTTGATGTTGGATCTAGTGCTTTCTCTAGATACCTATGGATTAGGTATCTTGAGGACAACAAATCACTACACACTATATGACGGCCTTAGCCAAAGGGGTGTGTGTGTGCGCTGTGTGATTGCATAAAATAGGGTTAGAAAAAGATCAGTCATACCCGAGGTCTTTAGCTCCTATTTATAGTGCTTACCTTTGAGCTCGTACTACTTGGGCTTCATGCGGATGTGGGCCCTTCTCAGGTCCATAACTATACATATATGAGAAAAATATTTCTCAAGCTGCTTGAGATATATTTATCTACGGTCACCCTAAAACTACGTCGTTTAGTTTATTTATTTCCTTATATTAAATTATTTACCTTTGAATGATTATGATTCTTTTTTTTTCTCTCTTCCTTTATCACCATTGATCCATCTTTACGGTTATGATTTAGTAGCCGGAAATGAAATTATCTCCGGCAGCTTGAGAAATGATAAGCCATATATATATATATATATATATATATATATATATATATATATATATATATGGAAAAACATTTTCTCATGTTGCATGAGAATAATTTTCATGTTGTGACTCTTCGATTTGCATGCAATTTTTTTTCTTTTTTTAATAAATGTGGGGCCCACCACTAATTGAGTCACAACATAAGAATTCAATTCTTATGCAACATGAGAAAATCAAACCCCATATATATATATGGGTCTATAATTCTCATGTTACATGATATGAGAATTCTTATGCTATAGAGATAAAAAGTCATGTGGAACATATGTTAGAAAAAGTTATGTACGAGGGCCATGTCAACACAAAAATCGAAGAGTGTGTAGAAAAATTCCTTTTTGTTCTGTCTGGACGATAGGGATGTCTAGCTCAAGGCTAGTAGATCGATATTGGATCGAGTTCTCTCTTTAAGGTATCTATGAAGTAAATACCTTGAGATGACAGATCATTGTACACAATTGATTACGACGTTAGCCAAAAGGGTGGTGTATGTACACAGTGACAATATATATGTTCTAAAGATATTAAGTTATACATGTAGGTTTTACCTTCTATTTATAGAGTTTTACATATGGGTATATGAATTTTGGATCTTCTATTCATAAACCCAAATGTCTTCTTGCAATTGCTTGGGCCTTTAGATATGTGCACCTTATGTAGGTCCATAACACTTTATATCTTACATAAGAATTATAAAATTCATATTATATTGTGTACATGCAACATCATTAATATTTTAAGAAAATGGATCATAGTTACCAAAAAAGAAAAGAAAATGGGTCATTAATCGATGGCTTCGTTTTCATTCGACCGCTAAAGTATTACTGACTAATTGAATAAGAAAAATCAATAAAAAAATATTTTGGGTTAGGCTCAAGTGGCAATACGAGCTTTATAATGAATGAATTGCCAAAAGTGTAAGATTTGAATCCTCAAAGAGCCTTTAGGTAAGAGTTAGATAATTGTCGTGATATTTGACCCCGGATTAGACTTGTATTTGTGTGGACTCTTTTTCCAATATAGGCTGTGAGGATACCCAAGAGACCTTGACACACTTAAAAGAAATAATTAGGGTAATGAAATAAAAAATTAAAGTCATTAATACATATTTCATAAATAATTATTTAAAATTATTAATTAAAAAATTATACATTTCAATGCCAGATTGTCTCAAGTTTTCAAATGATCCGAATGCCAATTCAAATCGCAAAACAGTAAAAGTATTATCCCATATGAAACATACAGGGAATAATAGTAGGGAAAAATGTTTGTAATATAATTTTGTGTCATTTTAAATTCTAACCATTGATTTCTGTTAATTAACGATTAAGATTTATTGGATTTTATTACGAATTAATAATTAATTAATAAATTTGACCTAATAAATCTTAACCTTTAATTGACGAAAATTAACGGTTAGGGTATAAAATGACACAAAGTTATATATTTTAAAAGCACAAACATTTTTCCCATAATATTATTGGGATTAATGTTGGCTTTTTGACCCTTTTGCCCCTCACTAATTAATTAATAACCATTTTGCCCCTAATTCAAAACTATCCACCAATCTGCCCCTCTTTAATCGATTAACTTGCATTTTTACTCGATTAAATGGTTGTTGGAAAATTTAATCGATTAAATCTCCCAACTTAATCGATTAAAATATCATATTGATTTGTTTTCCTTTGTTATCTGTCGGGAGATTTAATCGATTAAATAGGGAGATTTAGTCGATTAAATCTCCCAACAACCATTTTTGTATGTTTTGAGCATTTAATCGATTAAAAAGGCAAGTTAATCGATTAAAGAGGGACAGATTGATAGATATTTTGAATCAGGGGAAAAATGGTTATTAATTAATTAATGAGGGGCAAAAGGGTGAAAAAGCCGATTAATGTTTATCATATTATAGGAGATAATTTTATTTTTCACGTATATATAAAAGTGTGTAGGGTCCATTAGGGCCATGTGAAAAGGAGAGAGAAAAAAATGGACCCTATACATTTTTATGTCTGTGTAGGAAATAAAATTATTTCATACAATATGAAAAATACTAATCTCAATGACATTTGCAGTTTAAGGTAACATGCTAATCAAGAAGAAAAACTTAATATGAAAAGAAAACTAATAAAATAAAGGGGAGAAAATATCTAATATTACTTTAGGCAACTTTGTTTAGTGTTTACTGAAACGATGTCGTTTTGGGGTTGAAAAATTAAAGAATTAGAAAGATAAGAATTATATAACCACTACACCAAAACTGGGTTTTAGCGGCGGTTTTTTGAATTTAGCGGCGGTTCAAACCGCCACTAAAAAATACTGTGGCCAATTAAAAACCGACTTAAAAAATGGCGACGTTAAATAATTTAGCGACGGTTTGAAGCAACCGACGGAATAACCGACGCCAAAAATAAAACCGACGATGAATATATATAAACCGCCATTAATTATTAGAAAAAAATAAATCACTTTTATTTATAGCGGCGGTTTCAAAAATTATGTAAATCATGTAATTCATTTTTTTTTTTAAATTAAATTTTTGCTGTGGTTTCAAAAATTATAAATTTTTTTTTGTAAACAATATATATTTTAAACAACCACTGAATTGTATAATTCATTTAGATTACATAACTTGACTCAAATTTTTGATTTCTTCATTGTTTATAAGCAAAATTGTCGTTATAACATTAAATATATAAAAAAACTAAATACAATTATAAATCAATTTAAAAAGTTTAACATTAAAAATTAATAGATCCAAATATAGGACAAAAACAAAGTACATAACTCTTTTACAAATTAATCGTAAAAAAATCACAATGTCAATACAACTAAAATGTTTAAACATAAGTAATCTAGTATAGTTGTTGCTCCAATTGCAGCAAGT
Source organism: Gastrolobium bilobum (assembly GCF_033153095.1). Classification (NCBI taxonomy): domain Eukaryota; kingdom Viridiplantae; phylum Streptophyta; class Magnoliopsida; order Fabales; family Fabaceae; genus Gastrolobium; species Gastrolobium bilobum. The sequence continues at coordinate 18,763 of NW_026898375.1, read as the reverse complement.
GCCATTGACCTTCAAGAATAACCTGAACAAATTCTAAAACTGTTTAAAGGTAATCCGAAATGACATTCCATACTGTTAATCTGTTACTGTTACAATTATCAATTCAGAATAAGAGTCAATTTTTAGCATCTCCATTTTATTTTTAGCACAAATAAAATTAAGTACACTAACTTAATTAGTAATAGAAAATTTTGATAGTAAAAATATTCTCCCTCTGTTAAATATTACACGTGTACCAGGATCGCATTTGCTTCCTTTGCCATCTTCAGCACACCAACATTGTCAGGGGTGATAAAGTATTTGTTGTCCACGAGCTCCACACCCTAGCAAAACCCAACTTTACGTCATTTAGTTGGCGGTGAATAATTATAATTTTATTATATCAATATATTTGCAAACGTTGACAAAAAAAGAAAAAGGAAAAAGGCATGTCATCATTGTCATGTGAATTTGCTTGGTTCAGATTTATTTAATTTATTAAGGGGGTAAGAAAAAAGAAGAGAGAAACAATAAAAAAAGTGATGGGGTTTTTGATGGTTAACACGATTTAGATGGGGATAAGAACAAAAAAGAAAATTCCTCGAATCATGAACAGTCGAGACAAGTTTGCACACCTCAAATTGTTCTAAGGTAGGATAAGATCCATTTGCCATCTTCTTCCTCACGGTGGCAAAGTCCATGGGATGCTCAATCACATCGTGATAATCAGGAAGCTGCATGTCAAAACAGAAAGCCTATCAATTAGCTCCACTCTTAATCTGGATGTATATAGGCATAAAAATAGTACAGTAACAGGGAGTGCACTATAATGCCAAATCAACAATATGCTGTATATTCTCATAATATATATGGGACTATATATAATAGTTATAAATCTAAAACTTGGAGTCGTGTAAATAAAGTAAAAAAAATCTTGTCTTCATTGAAAAAAAGCGAAACAAAGAAGGTTAACTTGATCAAATCCTTGATCTTCTTGCTTCCTAATATAATCACTCGTCCTATGAGAATATTCAACCCATTTATGTATTATTTATTCCAAAGAGAAAAAATAAAAATAAATAAAGCTTAGAATATAATAGCACGCTTGAAAGTTGAAAGTTATAGGAAAGTTACAGTTAGGCTCAAAGGGGTCCCATATGAGCTGCAAGACAATGACCATCCATCCGATTAAGAAATTTGTAGAGTCCTTTAACGCCAAAATCATAATTTTTTATTTACCCTTAATCACGAACTATTCAGTTCTATATGTTTATGATTGGACAACACCCTTCAGAGCATTGACTAAGAAACAGAATAGCAATCTCCAGAAAAAAATGGTAGCTGTGTTCAACAAAGAGCTCTTGAGTTGGTACCTTATCACTCTTAAACTCAAAGAAACATTAGAATCCATGATTCCATCATCAACTGAGTTTCCAGAGAAGCCTCCTCAACAGCAGCAAAAGCTTCAGCAGGAGCCTTCAGAACCATTGCAGGTTATCATCAATGAAGATGGTGAAAATTTGAAGGAAGAAGCAAGCTCACAAGAATCTGAATGGGTGATCTCCATCAAGGAAAAACTAGAGCAAGCCCGTCAAGATGATGTGGCAAGTTCATGGGCCAAGTTATCAATCTACGAAATCCCCATATTTTTTAAAATATAAAAAAAAAAAAAAAATGGTAGTTACAAGTAAAAGGGGATGGCAGGCATTATTAACAGGCATTATTATCACTGTTTACTTCTTTGTTTAAAAGAAACATCATTAATTGAATTATTCCAAATGACAGTTACAATGCCATAATGACCAAATAATTCAAATTATTTTGGTTTTATCAGTTAAAGAAATGGAAATTATAGACCATTAATAATTCAAATACACATCCTTAATTAACACTAGAAATATCTGGTAACAGTAATTACCCATTAAAATTCTAATCTCTAAAAGAGCTTCAACAGGGTCCAAAATCCCACTTTATAAAGAGAAAGAACCTCCACCCCAACACCCCAAAAAAATAAAAAATAAAAAAATAATGTATTCCTCATTTCATCAAACAGCCACCGTGAAATGAGACAAAGCATTAAGAAGCCAATACATTCAACAAATTCTGACATGTCTGGAACTCAATGAACAACATATTATTCTGATTTTATTAATAGCATCATCAATTTACAAAATCAGTTAGCTTGCATGCATCAAATTGACAACTAATTATTCAGCTGCGGAACAAATGGAGAAGTAGATGAAGGAACAGACAGAGATTTGAGATTGAGGAATAAACCTTAAAAGTGAGTTGAGAGCAAGAAAAGCATGGATCTGGCGTGCGCAGTGAGGGATTGAATCAGGTGCCAATTTTCTTGCAACACGCAGGGATTGTGGTAGGTTCTAGGCGAGGTTCTTATCAACCTGTTTCTGTTTGGGACCAAATCAGTTCTAACGTTAAACAAATATTCGATTGATTTTCTATTTCACTACTTTAATGAAATGAGATATTCTTTCCATTTTAAGCAAAAGCAGAAAATAACAAAAGCATGAAATTCAAATATGATAAGGATACTGACATAATAGTATGCAGGTGGAGCGCTCAATTCAGTTTCCTTGGTAGAACAACAACAGCACCAACAGCCCATATCGCCTTATCTGCAGCACCCAAAAATAATTATTGGCACTGGGTGCATCATTTCACCTTCATCACCATAAAAATGCACAACTCTTTTAGATAATTAATTAATATAAAAGTAAGATTTTACGCTTAAGATATACACGCACTAAGAAAAGAGAGAGAGAGAGAGAATAATATAGTAATTGCAAATTTACGATCGCGCGTGCGTGGAAAATACTCCACCCACACTGTAAGAGAATAATAATACCCAACTTTCAAAAACACAATCCAATTCATCAAGCGAGAACACGAGCAAAACAATCAGAATAAGCCATGATTTGAAACTTAAAAACAGCGATTAATAGAGAGGCCAAACATATAAATCTTATACGGAATTTCAACGAATTCAATTCAAAACAATGATCAAGCATCAACCGACAGAAAAGAGAGAGAAAAAAAAAACAGCAATAATGAACCTGTGAGTGATAAGTCGTGTAGAACCTCATATATACAATTTTCAGTGTATAGGATCACAAACTTGTGCGATCCGTTCACCGTCTGCGTCACAGACCCTCAAACTCATCGGCGACGATAGCACCGCCACCCTCTCCGCCGTCAAGGCAGATGGAATGCGAAATTCATGCGATGCGGAACGGGAAATGAATTCCCCAATCGGAATTGAAAGTGAAATCTAAATCAAACAATTAAACAGTTCAAAAGCCAAAATTACTCACGATTGGTAAAAAAACGTGCATATGGAGGAGAAGCGTAAGAGAAAAGAGAGACAATGAGGTACGATTACCATTTTGGCAAACTAAACACAGATCCAAACCCTAGCAGGAAAGATGAAGAAATCAGAATGAAACATTAATTAGAATCCTAGAAGGAAAAAAAATGAAGAAAACAGAATTAAAAAAGGATATTTTTTTAATTGTTATGAGAATTTGAGAACGAAGAAAGAGCCAGAGAATAAGTGTTGTGCCGTTTAGCGATGCTATTCGTTTTTAATTGCATTTTTAAATTTATTATTTTTAAATTTTTTAAAGCATATAAATTGACCACTTTTCTTGTGGTGTTAACCCAATCATCCTTTTATAAACTTAATCACTAATCAGTGGCGTTTATCTATAATCGACGTAGATGAACCGAATCCAAATACCGTTTTTCCTGTAGTGAACCCTGAAATAAATTAAAATTACAATCACAACATGATTTTCGCTTAAAATAATGTCGTTTCAATGAACATTAGACAAAATTATCTAAAGTAATTTTTTTTAATAAAAACAACCCTAAAATAAATAAAACACTACAGCTACCACTTCTTAATTAGTCAAACATGATAGCATCTACTATAAGGGTGTGCAAGACAAAATTAAAGTAATTTCCATCACCACCACCATAATTACCACCGCTGCCATTACCACCACCACTATCACTGTAACAGTCCGTTACGTACCGGTAATGTTATCATTGCATATGGTATTAAGCGCAGTTACAATCACAGTAATTGAGTTAATTAAATTACGGGTAAACTTTTTCTTTTATTACATTCCTTTCTTTAAACCTTACCTATTTCTGTAATCAATTAAAACAATGTCATAATTGTAAATGCAAAACTCGCGGAAACATAAATATACTCAACATCAACTCTCTAAGCAATACCATTCATTTTAGCTTTTAGAAAACACATTTTCAAATTTCAACACAGTGGTAATCGATTACCATCCTTGAGGTAATCGATTACCAAAGGTTACTGTGGAAGTCAGAACCTCAAATTGGGCTCCCCTGTTTTCTGGGTAATCGATTACTGAACTAGGTAATCGATTACCAATCTCTAGTAATCGATTACTTTGATCACAGTAGCTCAAATTTTCGTCCTCTGTTTCAGGTAATCGATTACCAATGGAAGGTAATCGATTACTCTGCAGTAAAAATGACAGATGACAGCTTTCAATACACAAAATGAGTGATGTAACATACTCCTAACACCTTGATACTTAATATACACCTTACATAGGTATTAATGTAGGCTCTAGGCCCTTCCATCATGCATATTCACTATGAATGCATCCATTACAACCATTCTCAATAACGTAGCCATTTTACACAACAAAGGGTCTTTTTACATCCCAAGTCTTCCAATGCCTCAAAATACAATTATGTGGCCATGCACAAGTCCCATGCTCACTCAAAATACAAAAATAACAAGAGGCATAACTATACATCAATTTTAAAGGACTTAACATATAGTCATAAATATACAAGAGCATGGCAATATCCACATGCAACAAGTTCATAACCTAAGTCCAAACTATTAAATACTATGCTATGTACATGAACTGGAATCCTTCAATATGTCATAATCTCCAAATGCAACTCACGCTCTACTCCTCCACTAAGCGGGCCTCTTGCCCGGAGATCCACCATGCTCAGCAGGACCTGAAATGATGTCCCCAAACGCGGGGTGAGATATACAAATATATCTCAGTAAACCAAGGGTACTAGAGGATCACTCCACCCCATGGCTCACTCAATGTGCATACAATGATTATCATATAAAATGCATAACATACAAATATCACACAACATCAACTGGGCACAAATCCAAGGACATGCACATCAGGATTCCCTTAAAGGACCCCATCATATAACTCCCGGAATCTTCCTGGTGCATCTCCCATGGTTGAGACGGCCCCATGGAAAAACCCAACTGGAACTCCTCATGAGCCCTATCCAGTGGAAGTCCCACGTTTGGATCATCCTGGTACCGCTCCCAGAGTCGGTTCCACGGCAAAACCCGACCGGAATCCCCAAAGGATATCTCCAGCGGAAGTCCAAACCAACACACATCTACTGGCCAGAGATCACAATTATATCACACAACATGCTCCAAGCATGTCACACAATCATGTCAACAATGCATGAACATACATTTATACATAATCAAAGGCATCAAATCCAACCACAACCTTCCACTAGGTGTGGTGGAACACACGAGGGAATAAAACCCAAGTTCCAAAGGTTTACCTCATTCCGAAGCCAATGCTCCACAACGTAAGCTCCAACCTTAATTCTGCTTCTATAGCGTCCGTGAGAGGCAACCTATATGATCAACAACATGATCATCAACCATTTACAATAACACATCAATTTCACAATTCTTAATCAATTAGAATCACTTATATCATTTTTACACCATCACCCCACCAATGAGCTCAATAGGTCGAATTTCACATTCCCATCAACCTAGGGGTATTCAATCCAATTTCACACTCATACTCATCATATAATCGTATTATTTACACATTACCAACCTTCCCAACCATCACAATTCATGTTCACATTTCCCAATTTCACCAATTTCCACCAAAATACACCAAGTTATGGAATCCCAAAATCACAATAAATTTTATTAAATGAATCATCATTATTTAGACTTTCAAGCATATAATTCCAAAGGAGCATCATCATTTGAGGTTCCCAACTACCCTCATTGATCATACATCATCAAAGGTTCCTAAACATCACATTCATCAATACCTCATCTCAATTACTAATTCAACAATCATACACCTCAAACAATCATATTACCACATTCTACAACAACTAACCATTTTATTTTCACACAACACATTTATGATTTCCATGACAACATCCATTACAAATTTTCCCTAAGTTATCCAATGATTTCACCAATAATTTTTATGAGTTTAATCACTCAAACACATCATTCCAAGCTACTTTTATCTCATACACATTTTCAATTTGAGCTCTCTAACTATATCAATCCATATACACATGCTTTAGGTCATCAATTTCAAATCCACCAAATTACATACTTACAAGTAGAGCTACTCACCAAGAATCAAGGTCAAAGGCTCCTCCACATAATGCCCAGACAATAGCTCAAGAAACAACACCAAGAACACCTATTTTCAACACATGGCCGCGGGTTTGGGGAGGGTTTTTCACTAAATCCCATGGTTTTCACGGCTCAAGAGCACCACCAATGGCTTTAGATGGTGATTTGCATGAAGTGTCAATCCAAAAATCACTTGATTTGGTGGAGAAATGGTCAAGTTACAAGGAAATGAGATTTTTGAGCTATATGGCTATGGAGGGTGAGAAACCCACGGGAGAGAATGAGAAGGAGGAGAGAGAGTGTTCTGAAATTGTAATGCTTTTGGTCCACTTACACACTTAAGTCACTTAAGCGGGTCCCACACGTCATTTAACTTTCTTAAATCACCTAGTTTAACCCACAAATTCATAACCTACATATTTTTCTCGTTCACGTCATATTTTTACTTCATAAAAATAATGATCATAATTTCACGCTTAACGGTACAATTATACCGCAGTATTTTACACCGAAAAAATCACTATTCATCAAATTTTTCGAAACTTGCCTATCCACTCGATTTTTTGTCCTGAATCCATTTTCGGCATTATTTTTATCATTTGAGGTCTTCTACTCAATTTTTCATGCCTAGGGATACGTGTTTGGTAAATTACCATTTTGCCATTTTCAGTCAGTTTGGCCTTAATTTCCGGATTTTCACTAATCCTTCCCTTTTAACCCATATTATAGCATATAATTTCATATTTAGATTTACGAGGTGTTATAATCACTGTCACCACCACCATCACCACTACCGCCATTAACCACCACCACCATCATCGCAACCACTGTCGTCACCATCTCCATCGCCATCAGACGTCACTACCACCACTACCATCACCACCACTATCACCAACCACCACTATCACTGCTGAAGCCACTACCGTCACCACCACCGCCGTCTCAGCCATTACCGTCACCACCACCACCATCGCCACCATTACACCATCCTCACCACTACCACCACCGTTGTCATCTACCACCACCGCCATCGTCGCATCCACAGTCACTGCCACCACCACCATAATGTCTTCACCACCACCACCACCATGCCACTGCTACCATTGTTGTCGCCACCAACCACCATATCCACCATCATTGTCGCAGTCACTGCTGTCACCTCCACCACCATCATTCCCACCACTACCACCACCGCCGCTATAATTACCACCGCCATCGTCGCAGCCACTGCCGTCACAACCATCACCACTATCTTCGCCACGTCACTGCCACCACCACTACCGTACCGCCGCCGCCACCACCACCATGCCACCCGCCATTACCACCACCACAACCCCACCATATGGAAAGGAAAGTGATGATCCAAAAATTTTTTATATTTAATAGAAATTATTTTTTATTATATTATTTGTTATGTTATCAAACACAATTCTCATTCTCGGAATAAAAATAGAACATGTTATCAAACATATTTTTTTTCTCAGAAACTGTTCCAAAGTATAGAAATAGAAAAGAATTGTTTCTCTTCAGAAACAAGGGAATAAAATAATTGTCATGCACACCCTAAGATGACTAATCAAGATTCACTCGGTAAACAAGGTATCCACACGTGATCACAACAGCCTCTTAAATCACATTTAATTAGAATGGAATCAGTCATTATAAAACAAATGCAGTCAATTAATATACATATCATGGAGTAATCAAGGGAAGGACCCCATAGAAGGGTTACACACCAATTTACATATAATTCAGCATTTTCTACAAACACACTGATTTACTAAAACACTAGTTGTCATTTTTCTCGGGTAGAGACTAGAGGGGGTAATGTATCTTACGAAATTATCGAATGACAACCATAGTAACCAAATGTTATTGTAGATTAAACACAGAAGTTACGTTAGCTCCACATAAATATATAACCAATAACTTTACGACAAGGGGTTATAACAGCTCTAGACCTCTAGTATTGGTTACACAATTTGTGCAGAACACTTTAATTCTAATTCTTACAGTGAAATGAAAGCAGTTAAATTTATAATACTGTACCTTACGAGTCTAACCATAATTCCTGGCAACCATAATCAATTATGCACTCCTTTGAGATAAATTCAACATTCATTATGATATCCAAGGGTTGGGGCATACTTATGAAAACAGGTGACTAAGCTATAATTCAGCGCTATCGTGACAAAAGTTGAGGAAATGTATAGGACAACTCCAATTTAGTAATTCACAACCATTCAATTACATAATTAGACAGTCCTTAAGTAGAGTAATTAAAAAAATATAGAAAGAGCGGGCCAGAATATCAATAATTTGACTAAAATAGACTTCGCTTTCTCAAAATTAACTATAATTTGACTAAAATATAGATACATTTTCATGTTTGAAACATGGCTCCATATTCCCAATAATTCTCATTGTAAAGAATTTATTTTCACGACTTAAAGAAAATCATGATTTAGTTATTGGTTGTTCATAAGGTCTCACCGATTGTAAAATGAATTATCCTTTAACGAACCAGGGCACCTCCTTCTTTTAAATATTCTACTTATTATAATTAAGTAGTCTGTTTACACTTGGAAATAGGAGTATAAATTTGATAGGTGGGCCTACAGGAGCCTACGGCTTAACCTATATTAAGCTAGACTTGACCTATTATAAATAGTAAAATAGAACATGCCTAGACTTTTAAAAAAATATATGTTGAAAACAAGCCATAGACTTTTTTTGTATATGTCGGGCCTATAAGCCTACAGACCAGCCTATATCATATTATTTCTTTTAAATAAAATAAATAAAATTATTATTTTAATAATTTTGAATAATAAAGTAATATTATTTTAGTTATTCTTTTAATTGCTGAATGTTTAATAGGCTTAAATAGGTTAACAGGCCAATGCCAAAGCTTTTATTTTTTAAATATATGTCAGGCCAGACTTGTAATTTGGGATCTACACAGGATAATAGGTCAGGCCAGACCCAATATTTTTTTACACACACCTGACCTATTTAAGCCAAAGCTAAGTCTAGCATATTTGTACTCCTATTCATTCCATTAAATCTTGAGTCAGGGGTTCAAACCCTGCCTCAAGCAAATTCTTGAAAAATCTTTGGGGGCCAGAGAATGTGCCTCCCTCCTCGATTGGGGGATTAGTCTCATCCTTCCTCTGGTAGTGAAGTTCAATGCACCCACTGTTTCAATAAGGGGCTAGCCTACAGGGCCGTACCCCGAGGGCAAGATGACCGGAGGAGATTGAATGAGGATACCTCCAGGTTATACCAAAAAAAAATATAGCATATAATGGAAGAAAAAAGTAAATCTTATGTCGTAGAAAAATCATAATCTCATGTCATAGATACATCAAGTGTGGGACCCACTTATTTAAAAAAAATAAAAAACAGAAAAAAGAATGACACACCCTTGTATGTTGTGTGTAAAAAGAGTTTATTTTCTCATGCAACATGAGAAAAACAAATCCCCTAATGATAGCCGGGTACTAGTACGTCCTTTACAAGTTTATATATGTCATATGTTGCTTTTCACCAAAAAAAAAAACAAATCGTATGTATCGCTATTATATGGGCCTCTTTTTTGTATATTTCTCTAATGGACTTATCTGGAACAGGCCCAACAACTGACGGCCCACCTGACCTACGGGCTGACAAAGAATTGAGGCCCAATACAGGCCCAGCAAGATAATGCAGTAATACTACATTGAATGATCTTTCAATCTTATCTAATCTAAATGGTCTGGCAACCTCAGTTTTTCTTTATTGGCTGAATAACGGGGTGGACACGGTGAGTGAAGGAAATTTAGTCCCCTTGAGTGAGCCTTTTAAAATTTAAACTAATACAGAAAAGAGAAACACAGTCACTGATTTAAACCACTGAACCCCTCCCTTAAAGTCTAGGACTCCGCGCACACGCTGTACATGTTATTTTATGTTATTTTATTGCATTCCCCCTTTTTTTTTTTTTTTTGAGTTACCCAACCCTAATTATCTCTTTGAGACGAGTTGGCTCCCTCCGGTATCCCCACGAGCTTCGACTCTTTGAGCCGGCTATGGGACTAATCCGGAGTGCGGGGGAACAGTGATGACTAAAGGTTCAGCCCCCTCCCCAAGAATGCATTCAGCGGGAATCAAACACATATCCAACCCCACTAACTCACCTGCATTCCCCTCTCTTTAAACACAGCTAATATGACTTCTAGGTGGAAAAAACTCCAAATTTCGGGTATTATGATGTTTTATCAAGTGAAGAATAACAGTTCCATTGACTCAGAAGTTTTAGCTATCGTACAACCAAATGCTTTCATAGTCACCTGCATTAGAGATTATGAAACTAATAATAGTCCTGTATAAATTATTCAAACCATATGTCTTTAGTGAAAAAAATTTAAAATAATGATAAATATAATATACCATTTGCTATAGCTGTTAACAAGCATGACATCACGTGGTAATGCTACGATTTGCTGAACAAACATACCATTAACATCACAAATAAATCCACAAAATTTAAAACTTGGTAACAAAATGTTCAAAAACAAATCTCAAGCATTCCACAAACTGTTTAGGACACCAAATATACTAATTATTTAGGAATATTCAATTCAACATCAACATCAACAACACCTTTATCCGAAATTAATTGGGGTCGGTGGTAGATGAACACAAATAAAAGATACAAAAAAGTTGAAAAAAGAAAAAGAAAAGTAAAAATAAAATAAATAGAATAGAATAGTATATATATATATATATATATATATATATATATATATATATATATATATATATATATATATATATAAAAAACCTTCTCCAAAGTAAGTTTCGATCTACCACTACCATTTTTTGTGTTGAGCACTTGGTAACAAACTTCTGTTCTTACGGGAGCATCCAGGGACCTTCTCATTACGTACTCAAACCACCTCAATCTATGTTCTATCATCTTCTCAGCAACCGGTAGTACTCCTACCTTTCTTCGAATATCTTCATTTCTTATCTTATCCATCCTCGTATAACCACACATTCACCTTAATATCCTCATCTCTGCTACTCCCATTTTATGCTCATGTTGCCTATGTGCTGGCCAACATTTAGCTCTATATAGCATTGCAGGTCTTGCTGTTCTATAGAATTTTTCTTTTAACTTGAGGGGAATTTTGCGGTCACACAAAAATTCAGATGCACTACGTCATTTCATCCACTCTGCTATGATTTTATGATTTACATCGTCGTCAATCTCTCTACCTTTTTGCACATTATATCGGTTAAATATAATGTACATTAAAATCCTAAATTGAAGAGGACTGTCGTTATTATCTGCAAAGCTGGTGCCCTTATTCTTCATTTCTGGGGTTTCGCAAGCTTCTTTATTCTTCATTACCTGCTGATTTTTTTTTGGGTACATCAACTCCTCCTTGAGTTTTGGAATCTCCCTTGTTCTCCGTTACCTCCCACTGAAGACCCTCTTGGTACCCTTCTATAAAACTTTTAAGAGCATCTCTGTATGCAGAAGCTCTGGCCATGTACACACGCTGCAAAGCAGGTTTGAGAGTCTCCATTCCCCCTCTGGCAGCTACAACTGTATAATTTCCAGTAGAAGATACATATGTTTTGTCAAAATCACCATAACTCATTATTCAAAGCAATAGCAGGAAAACATAAAAAGGGAAACTTGGTGCTATGAAGCTCCAGCTATGCATAGGGTCAAGAAAATGGCCAAAACATGTGGGACTATAATAGATAGTTTTACATTGCAACAACACTAACGGCTATGCCAAGGCTCCCCTTGAATGGTAGGAAGACAACCAGGAAAAAAAAAATGCTAGGAAAACAAAACAAAAAGAAAGGAGGGAATTTATAAACCACATGATTCAGAGCATGAAAATCTGAAAACAGAATTCTTGAGTTGCGAGAATAGAAAGAGCTGAGAATTTTACTCAATGCTAATTTCTCTAATTTCTTTCTCTTGAAGTAAGTCATTAATTTACTAGCTACATTAATAATGATAGTAGAGTATAGGTAATCATAATTATAGTAGACAAAGAGATAGTACCACGATCCTCCAATGTTGAGGGTTCTTTTCCTTCGGTTGTTTTCTTTTCTCTATTTGGTTCATCAATCATTTCATTCTTTTTGTAATCATTTGGCCGAAGATCAGGGCCAATGTCACGAACCCAGCTAGTAGCATAAAGCCTGCCAATGCCACGGCTAGTATCATAAAGCCTACCATGTCACGTACCCGGCTAGCAGCATAAAGCCTGCCAATGTCACGAACCCGGCTAGCAGCATAAAGCCTAGTATCTCTCTTCAAAACCTGAAGATTGAACATCTCAGTACAATCTCAATTACCAATTGCCTAATTGTCATTTGTCATCTGTTTAATTAACTATAATTCAACATCTCCAATATTTCACAAACAACATTGACAAAATAAACCATGAAATCATGTCAACATCGAAAAATTCTGCGCTATTGTTACAATCAAGAAAACAAAAAGTGAAATAGAGAAAAGTAACCAATGCCCACTTCAAGAATGCACACATCACTCATTCTTCCATAGTCCCTACTAACTCACACAGCCTCTTGAAAATAGGGTACACAAAAAATTCATTGAATTGAGATAAAGCCAAAAAATTTAAAAGAAAAAACAAGTAAAAAGTGAAAACCTAAAAGCAAAAAATTATCATCATATCAGTAGAAGCATATTGATTTGATAGCATGAAAGTGGTAAGTATTATTAAAAATGATAATACCCAGATATGTTGCTCCCATGTCAATTTGGGGCGCTTTTTGATGTGAAGAGGGTCGGGCAAAGACGAAGGAAAAGCAATTTCCTTCAAATCGTTGCGTATATAATTGTAAATTTTCCTGCGCACAACCCTAGCTTTCATTGGATAGCTCCACATTACGAACAGATTTGGTAACCGGAGATAAGATCACTGGATTGAGCACCAAATCTTTTATTGAATACTAAATAATTCCTGTAATAAAAAATATATTAATAAAATGTGCTTTGGCTGACAAAATATTCATAGGAGAAAAAATAAACTAATGCCAAGTTTACTAAATAATTAATTGAGGGTTTCAGTTTCAAACGTCCTTAATCGGACAATTAGGAATGCACATTTTAAACCCGAAGATCCTAAATTAGAAAAATGCCTGGTTCCGATTTTCTCAAATTCCAATTACAGCATGGTTGTTAAAATCTATAAAACAAAAACACGATGCCCCGAAAGAGAGGAGTAGCAAGTCAAAAATACAAATGGATATGCCTCAAAATTCTGAGTTCAGAAAGGAATCTTCCTTTCACACATCTAATTGTTACATCATCCTTGACTTCCGTTTTCTTTAAAAATGTTTTTTTTTTTTGGGTAAAACCAGTTAAACGGGCACCTAACAAATTAAAAAATATATATATATATCAGTAAATAACTGAGGCACTGATAAATGACCAAACCAAAGGAGCTGAACTCTCGTTTGCTGCTGAATCAATGCCTCGTATTTAGAACAAGGTGAGTGACAGGAGGACCCAGAAAGAAAACCCTCATGACATACCTCGAAGGGATGTTGATGTAGCGCTGCTATGACTCAAATAGCTTGCATGGTCAATAAAGAAGGTGACGAACGAAGGGAAATTTATATCTCATTCGTACGATGAAAGACGACTTTACCCCTCAATCCTAATTGAATACTAATTTTAGGGGTGTATTAGATTGGATTTCAAAAGATTTTAATTAATTAGTTTTGGATAAAAAAATCTATTGGTATTCAATTAAGATTTTAGAGGATTGAAAAAAAGTCACGTGATATTCGATTAGAATTTTACAAGATTATTTTAGAGTCCGTCCAAATTCGTTGGTATTCAAGGAAAAAACAAACAATTTTGTGATATTCAAAAATTTGACGATTTTAATAGATTTTCTATTGGTATGGATTTTATTAGACTTTTTAGTGAAAAATATAAATAGAATGTTTCTCTTACAATCTCACCTTAATCTCTACGATTTCTTGAGATTTCTCTATTGCAATATCTTCTTCTTCTTTTGACGGATCGACTGGCTTGAAACTGAGTTCCGCCAAGGGAGCTTCGTCAAAGTTTTAAAATAGTAGATTTTTGAGCGTCTTTTATCACAAAACAACCAAAAAATAATAAACAAACAAGATCATAATATAATCTATCTTAAAAATCAGCAAATGTTTTAGCAATTTTTGGGAGCTTTTGAAAGTTTAAAAAATAATTATTCAAGCAATGAGTCACAATTTTTCTTGGCACAAAAATATGTGATTTTGGTATTAAAAATAACATGAAACAGTAGGAAAATAACACGGGAACTAAAACCTTCAAATCAATTTTTATTTTACATAAACTAAACAATATCAATTTAAAGAAAGATTGAAACTTTGATAATATTAATCCTATATTTCGTAACAATATATTCATGAACGAAATTCATTCGCTATTGGAAACAATTTCAAACAATTTTTGTGTTAATAGATAACTAAAAACTTATTTTTCAAAAGCCATAAAGCAATTTAAGGTTTCAATGTATCGATTGAAAATAATTTAAATTTTTTTCTGAAATTTCATGAAATAAAATCCAAAAAATCATATTCAAAGTTTTCTAAGAATACTCAATAAAAATATGCATATGATATATGATTAGAAAACTATTATAACGTAAAACAAAGATTCCAAGGTTTCCAAGATCAATTGCAAAAAATTTCAAACGAAATTTTATCATGAACTTTAGATTCTATATGCAAATTTAATAAATTGAATTTTATAATCATATATGCATAGCTCTGATACCAAATGAAGAAGATAATTTTTAACCCATTGGTCAAACACAAAAGCAAGAATGAGAAAATACTAATGCGTGAAGATTAATATAACTTTAGATATGTGGAAAGCTATTGTTTAGAAATTTTGAAGGTTTGTTAAAAATTATATTATGTTTTACTAATTGAGAAAATTATATTAGGTTCTACTTTATTTTATTAATATCATTGCATTTCTTTGTTATTTTTTTATTGACTCTTGTAATTTTGAATGTTGTTAAAAACTCATAGTTTTTTGAAATTTTATAAATCCATAATTTCCTTTCAAATCTTATAAGTTATATTAAAATCCTTTGAAATTCAATCTTAAGAAATCTTGATTGTAAAAAAAAAATCTTTTAAATAAATCTTAAAAGTCTCTAACATTTTAAATAGTCTTTTAAAATCTGTAAGATTTTTTATCTCAAAAAAAGTCTTTTAAAATCATAATCCAATATACTCCATTTAGGGTTTTCAATCCCGTAGATTAATTTTGGGCTTTTGGCCCATGAACAATGATATACACTTATGATTTAAAATATTAAAAAAATTATCGAGTCATATGTTGGAAGGTAACCTCTAGAATCTAGTCTAAATTAATCATATTAAATGAATTATAGGATGAAAATAAAATAAAATATAGGAAGAATGTACATAACTACATATTAAATGAAATTAATTATCATTTTGTAATGAAAATAAGAAAATGTTCCGTAAAAATCTTAAATCCCATTTTAAGAACTCACACCGTTAATTAAGGAAGCTAATTAATTAATGGGCGTTGCTTTTCTACTGTTATTGAAGAAAACAAAATTTTCCTGCAGACTCAAACATCAAACGGACCCACCATTTCAAAAGTTTAAAAAATAAAAATAAACTCTGCACAAACTCCCATGAGTCTATAGCAGAAGAATTCAATTCTTCTGTGACATAAGAATTATTTTCCCTTTAATTAATTATGTGAATTTAGGAAATAATTCTATAATTGACCCTAATAATTATCATGAGGCTTAAATAAATGTAGTAAGTGATTAAGAATGCTGAAAGTCGCTTTTCTAACGAAAAGTGCAGATACCAGTTCTGCTAGTCGGTATAAATGCGTACCGATAAAGTATCCCGGAAAATAATAATAAGTGCATGAATATTACTAGAATAATATATAGGACTTGTAAAACGAGTTTCAAGTTAAAATAATGAGAACTGGTGCCAGAACTGATGTTAGCTATGGGAAAAGCGCGTACCAGAAAGGTGCTCCGAAAAATAAAATAAAAATATGATAATTCTTGTAAAATTGAGTAGGTTAAGAATCCTGAGTTTGGGATTAATATGCTAAGCATAGAAATTAAAGTTAATACTGTGTGTTTATTTCCTAAGTGGCTATATATACTTAGTGGCACATGATCCTAGGGCATATTTGTGCCTTCTACGTGAACCTTGCTGAAGCCTTGTGACCATCCACCTTGCTTCTCCTCTTCTTCTCCATTTTCTTACCAAAGACACCACCTTTGATCATTGTTTCTCTTCTTGATCAAGTAAACACTTGAGTGTGAGCATGGGAGAGTGCTAAGGGTGCCTTTTCTGAGCTGTGAGGGTTGCCTTGTGAGGTGTTGACGGGCTGAGTTCTTGGGTTGGGTTGTGTGAGTTGTCTTCTTGGCTGGTGGAGCTTCTAGAAGCCTCTTTTGTGAAGAAAGGGCATAGCTTGGTTGTCTTTTTCGTTTTTGGCAAAGTCAGAACTGTGAGGAGCCATTGGTGAGCTCCAAGAGCACTCCTTTCATCTGTTTTAGCCTTGGGGTGAGTTGACTAACCTTGATCACGAGTTTTAATGAGTTAAAGTTGATGTCTTGGCATGTTTCTTGAGTTAAACAAATAACCCACTGGTTTGTGGACCTAAAACAGAATTAAAATGCATGCTTTGACATTTTGAGGTGTTAAAAATGGAACCTTTGAAGGATATCTTCACGAAATACAGAACTGCATTCTGTCGTGAAATATCCGGATATGGATATCCGGATATTGGTATCCGGATATGATATCCCGATATTGGTATCCGGATATGGGGTCTTTTGATATCCGAATATGGATATCCGGATATGAATATCCGGATATGGATATCCGGATATGTCCTCGACAAATATCTGGATATTCTGGGGTTGCGAGGAATAGTAGCTTACTGTTCATCTAGAACTGATGTTTGGGGGTTTGTGGACCCTAGATTGAGGAAGTTAAACTTCTGTAATAATTAAACTAAGTCAGAATCAAGGGATTAATGGCTTATGGCTTTGTGAAGAGCCTAAAGACATGAAACGTAAGAAAGGCGTTGTCTTTATATCAAAGGTTTGTTGAGTATGTATATTGATATATTTATCGGTCCAAAACAGATTGTGATTGTGTTGTGTGTGTACCTTGAGCTGGGTTGGATTCTTGGTTTGGATAGCTAGCTTGAAAGGTAAGCTTTCGTGTCCTCGGATTAGTCTGTTGTTTGTTCCACCGACCTCCATGGGAGGGTGGTTTATATGCATGGTATGCTTTTATGAAAGATGAAATATGCATTGATATATGCCTGAGATGTATTAAATTAATTGTTGACTACTTGCACAATCAGACAACGACTCTGGTGTGTAAGACATGTAGTGTATGAAAGTGATGTTGTCACTTACAAGATCAGACAACGACTCTGATGTGTAAGGCATAAGATTGCGACTCTTATGTTTAGATGGGTCACAACGTGCATAATCCCTATCCTGTTCCCTGGCCAGTCGAACCGCATTTACATACATCACATGATTAATGAGTTGTAGTATTTAGCTCGTCGAGCAAGAGATTATACTGTCATGATATAAATGCCTTAACATGAACATGCATTGAATTTACTGCTTTTGAACTTATATTATACTTGTAAGTGAGCTTGGGGCGGAAGAGTCCTTGAGGACCCCTTGTCTTACTGAGATTTCTTTTTAGAGATCTCACCCCACGTTTGGGGCACCATTTCAGGTTCAGGTAATGCGGGGGTTGAGACCTCTAGCGGCAGGAGGCCGGAGCTTAGCTGATATTGCTGTTTATATGCTGACATGTTTGGATGCTGGATTATATCTGATGATGATATGCTTTTAGTTTGCTAGTGTTATATTGCTTTTGTTGGGACTATACTGATTATGCTGTCTATTTGGTGAACATGGGGATTGTCCATGCCACATTGACTTGATTATGTCTTTTTGGTTTGGAGTTGTAATAATGTATCAGGATATTGTCTGGACTACGTGTTGTAGATCCGTGACTTAGATACTCACAGTTAATATATGTTATGAGGTATTTCAGTTAGTTGTCTTTGCAATACATATACAGGCGTTGTTTTTATGAAAATGATAAAGTAATCAACTTGGGTAAGTATAATGACGTCATAATTGAAAAGAAAAAGATATTCCGCATTTTTATATTAAGTGTGGCTTAATAGGATAACATGTTAACAAACCGGGTTAACACGGGTGTTAC
>NW_026898374.1:0-5075 GCF_033153095.1 Gastrolobium bilobum | reverse complement strand
AAAAGGGGTTCATTAAGACATCAGAAAAAAGAATACATTCCAATTTACAAACAAGTCACAATTATTATACATTTTAATTGAAACAATTCATAATATTACATATACAAATCCAAACCATCTATAAAAGTGGCAGGCCAATTGGAAAAATGACAATAACATTACATAAGCAGTTTCTTATCCAAAATCAGAGTTATTAAAGTTTCGATAAGGATACCAAAAATTGGATTTCAACAAAAACACGAAGTTTTCTTAAAAAAAAATTATAAACAATCAACTATCATTGAATAAGAACTAACCACTCCATGATCTTTTATCCAAATAGGTAAAGGCCTGTTCACATTATCAAAATCAAAG
This sequence comes from Gastrolobium bilobum, assembly GCF_033153095.1. NCBI lineage: Eukaryota > Viridiplantae > Streptophyta > Magnoliopsida > Fabales > Fabaceae > Gastrolobium > Gastrolobium bilobum. Next base: position 4,721 of record NW_026898374.1, on the reverse strand, counting down.
GGATCACCATTGAAGAAGTCAGGAACCACCACATAATACCCAGCAGCTGCAACCTTGTTTGCATGCATTCAATACAATCAATTTTTTATATAAACCACAGGCTCCACAAAATACCGATTTTTTTATATCTTCAACTAGGCAAGAAATTATATTGATTATAAATTATTAGAAAGATATAATAAAAATATAAAATGATATAATTTTGTTCTAAAAATGTTTTAAAATATGAAAGAAATTAATATTTTGAAGTCATTAATTACAAAATAAAATAGAACTAATACCAAAAATATCGGAGACAAAGAGAATGGCTCGATTGGAGTAGGGGGAGCCCGAGAGATAGGAATTAAGACCAGCGAATTTACGAACATGGCCGGATCCACTAGAGGGGTCCAGGGTTGGCGGGTTTGAACAGCATTCTGGACCAGCCATTTTTGTTTCTCTCTTGTTCTTAAGCCTAAACCAAAACCACAAAAGGAGGAATCAATAACTCAAAGCAGGGAATTTTTTTTACCTGTACATACAAGGATTAACACGCTTTATGGTTGCTTATGGTGCCAGCCCGCAGGTCGAACCCTAATGTCCCCAAAACCTCTGCAATGTAGAACACTGCCTTAATGTCGAAGCTTTTTTGTGCCTGTTGACTCAGAGTTCACACCACTGCCTCACCGTGCCGGAGTTATTGTTGGCGATATGAGAAACGACAGCCGGAGAGAGAGACAGCGATAAGGAAACCAAACATTTACGTTAGGGGGGAGTGAGATATGTTACGACACACTCACTTTTAGGCAGTGGTTCCTTTAAAATAATTGTATCGGGTTGTTTTTGTCATTTCATCCTATTTTCCCATCTATATTTTATCTACAGCCAAACATAGATTTTAAAAAAGTTACTTAATTTCCCCGGTAAAATTTTTTCCAACCAAACAACTTTTTTTTACATTTTCCTACTTATCTCACTTTCCAACCATTTCCCTATATATAACATTTTCCTATTATTCATAAAATTTCTCCTCAACCAAACGCCCCCTAAGAGAATTTGGTAGAGCATGCTCAAATTTTGGTCTCTAGTGAAAATTTCTATCCTTAATGGCAAGGGTCATCAATAAAGAATAAAGAAATATATAAAATCTCTCAGATGTATATTTATCAATTTTTGAAGTTTGTAGAACATATATAGGAACACAGTTAGTAATTTGAACAGTATACACATTCTTCATCAAGTCTTTATCATGCATAAAATTTAAGCAACAGAGATTGAAGTGCCAACATCTTTTGTGCCATAATGAATCCGTAAGAGAATTTGGTAGAGCATACTCAAATTTTGGTATCTAGTTTGATAATTTCTGAACATATATACGAACACAGTTAGTATCAGTATACACATTCTTCATCAAGTCTTTATCATGCATAAAATTTAAGCAACAGAGATTGAAGTGCCAACATCTTTTGTGCCATAATGAATCCGTAAGAGAATTTGGTAGAGCATACTCAAATTTTGGTCTCTAGTGAAAATTTCTATCCTTAATGGCAAGGGTCATCAATAAAGAATAAAGAAATATATAAAATCTCTCAGATGTATATTTATCAATTTCTGAAGTTGGTAGAACATATATACGAACACAGTTAGTATTTTGAACAGTATACACATTCTTCGTCAAGTCTTTATCATGCATAAAATTTAAGCAACAGAGATTGAAGTGCCAACACCTTTTGTGCCATAATGAATCCGTAAGAGAATTTGGTAGAGCATGCTCAAATTTTGGTCTCTAGTGAAAATTTCTATCCTTAATGGCAAGGGTCATCAATAAAGAATAAAGAAATATATAAAATCTCTCAGATGTATATTTATCAATTTCTGAAGTTGGTAGAACATATATACGAACACAGTTAGTATTTTGAACAGTATACACATTCTTCATCAAGTCTTTATCATGCATAAAATTTAAGCAACAGAGATTGAAGTGCCAACATCTTTTGTGCCATAATGAATCCGTAAGAGAATTTGGTAGAGCATACTCAAATTTTGGTCTCTAGTGAAAATTTCTATCCTTAATGGCAAGGGTCATCAATAAAGAATAAAGAAATATATAAAATCTCTCAGATGTATATTTATCAATTTCTGAAGTTGGTAGAACATATATACGAACACAGTTAGTATTTTGAACAGTATACACATTCTTCGTCAAGTCTTTATCATGCATAAAATTTAAGCAACAGAGATTGAAGTGCCAACACCTTTTGTGCCATAATGAATCCGTAAGAGAATTTGGTAGAGCATGCTCAAATTTTGGTCTCTAGTGAAAATTTCTATCCTTAATGGCAAGGGTCATCAATAAAGAATAAAGAAATATATAAAATCTCTCATATGTATATTTATCAATTTCTGAAGTTGGTAGAACATATATACGAACACAGTTAGTATTTTGAACAGTATACACATTCTTCATCAAGTCTTTATCATGCATAAAATTTAAGCAACAGAGATTGAAGTGCCAACACCTTTTGTGCCATAATGAATCCGTAAGAGAATTTGGTAGAGCATGCTCAAATTTTGGTCTCTAGTGAAAATTTCTATCCTTAATGGCAAGGGTCATCAATAAAGAATAAAGAAATATATAAAATCTCTCAGATGTATATTTATCAATTTCTGAAGTTGGTAGAACATATATACGAACACAGTTAGTATTTTGAACAGTATACACATTCTTCGTCAAGTCTATATCATGCATAAAATTTAAGCAACAGAGATTGAAGTGCCAACATCTTTTGTGCCATAATGAATCCGTAAGAGAATTTGGTAGAGCATGCTCAAATTTTGGTCTCTAGTGAAAATTTCTATCCTTAAAGGCAAGGGTCATCAATAAAGAATAAAGAAATATATAAAATTTCTCAGATGTATATTTAACATTAGATAAAAAAAACATAGATATTGGAGGAAGTTCCAAATTACTCCGCAGCCAGCGTGCAATTAATAAGCGTATTACACAATCATTTATCAATAATCAAGCGTTGAAGTTGCCAAAAGAAAGGTTATCCATTGATTAATAACAAGTACAATTCTATAGTGGCGAATCAACTATGGCAAACACAGATAGTTGTTAAAAAGAAAAACTAAGTTGGGCAATCTTCAGTAGGGATTCCCTCTTCAGCTATTGAGACCCCCTCAGTGGCGTCCTCCCCAGCAGTTTCTTCAACGTTATTCCTAGATGAAGCTTCCTCACCAATACCTTCCAAAGGAAGTGTTGCCAATAACACCATCGCCACCGATGGGATCCGCACGACGGGATCTCTACGATGTCAGTAGGTTCGCCATCTACGGGTTGCTCTCCACTCAGCACATGGTGGTCGCCTAAAGGTGAGTCACCGAACTTGGCTGGTTCTTCCTCTACATCATTCTCTTCCTCATCAGAGTCAGGGTCTTCCTCTATCACAGTCGTCTCGCCATTATAGAGTTTATGAAGCAGGCGTTTCCCTTCCACCACATAATCGGCACTCAAGCCCAAAGCATCTTTCTTAGGATATCGAAATTGAACCTGATTCAGGGCGTTGTTAAAAGAATCACAAAAAACTGAAGGCAAGGCAAGCTCCAGCTCTTGTACTCGCCCGGAAGCTTTTTTAAAATCCTCTTGGGCGGCATGCAAGTTACCACATACGCCAGTCAACTCAACAGATAACGCATCCTTCTCCGACTGAAGGGCAGCTTTCTCGGCAGTCAACTGGCTATTCGCCGCCTGGAGCCCCTTTTTCTCGGTTGAAGACTCATCCAATAACTTTGATAAGTCATCCTTCTCCTGCGACAGGCGTTGCACCACGTCACTAGCCCCTTTCAGTTCTTGGTTGCTGTCAGATAAAGTTTTATTGGTTGCCTTCAGGTCACTAATTTCCTTACCCAACCGCCCGATCTCGGCCGTTACGGACTCAATCTTGCGCCCTTTCTGTACCAAGTCATCATGCTGGGTAGAACAACGGCTGTCAACAGCAAGAGTAGCCTCCCGGGTTCCCTTGTCGACTCCCTTACTTGGGGCGACGGGAGCGACAACTTTCGCACCGCGACGCCAAAGTTTCCGGTAGCGGCCGGTAGCGTACGGTAGCGGCAGTGGCGGCCAACAGCTCTTACAGCGTTATCAAGCTGCTACAGGGAAAGGAAGAAGAGTTGCAGACGTTAATGGAGAAGACGAAACGCTGAAAGTACGGTGGCTGTGTTTATTAAATTAGATTATCATTTAAGGGTATTATGGGAAAAAGGAAGGATAAACGAAGGGTAAAATAGATATTTAACTTTAAAAAAAAAATTTAAGTTTGAATCAGTCATCAGGTCACATGCACACCTGCCACGTACACATCTCTTTGTTGTCACACTCCTTGCTGTCCCGTACACTTCTCTTTGGCTGTCACACACATCTGCTTTTCATATATAAGTCTATATCTACACGTTTCCTCTTTTTTTTTTCATTGTTGATAATATACTTTGAATTCCTCCATTTTAATAATTATTTTAAATCTTTTAAAGAAAGTTTTTGAAAACTTGTAAATATATAATTTAAACAAGATATAAATTAAATTAGAAAAGGGTTTATCTTTAAACTTTTAAAAAATTTCAAATTAGAATCACATAATTTTTTAGATGTGATATATAATTTAAAAAAGTGTAGAAAAGATATAAAATTTTCAGATATGTTATCTATTTAAATTAGAATTAGATGATATTAAGTATTAGTTTAA
>NW_026898373.1:0-53046 GCF_033153095.1 Gastrolobium bilobum | reverse complement strand
TTTATAACTGCTTCAGGGCCATTTGCGGCGTTCCCATTGGCCCAAATAACTGCTCAACCGCAGGGCATGATAACCTCTCTCCTCCAACGTTCTAGTTTTAAATGCTCAACGGTCCTGTTGGGTTAATCAGCAAAACCCACGTTGTAGCATCATTGGGCTTTTCCTGCTTTTGCAGTGGCCTAGCGCGGCCCAATTTCTTCCTGGCCCACAGCTCCTTTGTTATAGCCTGTGCTTTTTCCTATCTGCTCCCAAAAATTAAGAACTTAGAATCAAATCACATGCTTCCTAATTGAAAAAATTAATGAAAATGCTTAGTTAAATCAAAATGAATTGCTAGTATCCTAGGGCTTCCTCCCTAGAGCGCTTGATTTTAAGTCTTCAGCCTGACTTGCTCTTTCTTGGACTCAATTAGGTTCTCCCAAGGAGATAACAAACTTCTCCTTATCTGCATGTCCTCCCCAATAATGCTTAAGTCGTTGGCCATTAACTTTGAATGTGTCTCCCCCCTTTTCACTCATCACTTCAACAGCTCCATGTGGGAATGCTTGGACCACTCTAAAAGGTCCTGACCACCTTGACTTAAGTTTTCCTGGAAATAATTTGAGCCTTGAATTGAATAATAGCACTTTCTCTCCTTGCTCAAAGCTCTTATGCAAAATATTTTTGTCATGCCATTTTTTCATCTTCTCTTTATATAACTTGGCATTTTCATATGAGTCCAGCCTGAATTCATCAAGCTCATTAAGCTGCAGCATTCTGTTTTCCCCTGCTGCTTTAGCATCCAAATTCAGCTTAGTTATTGCCCAATAAGCACTATGCTCCAGCTCCACAGGAAGATGGCATGCCTTCCTATAGACAATTCTGAAAGGTTATGCACCTAATGCAGTCTTGTATGCGGTTCTGTATGCCCATAAAGAATCATCCAACCTCAGTGACCAATCTCTCCTTGTAGGATTCACCACTTTCTCCAATATCCTCTTGATTTCTCTATTGGATACTTCAACCTACCCACTGGTCTGAGGGTGGTATGTTGTAGCAATCTTGTGTCTAACCCCATACTTTGCTAACAGATGTTCAAATTGTTTGCTACAAAAATGGGATCGTTCGTCACTAATAATTGCCCTTGGTGTGCCAAACCTTGTGAAGATGTTCTTTTTGAGGAATTTCCACACAACCTTTGAATCATTGGTGGGTAGTGCCACGGCTTCCACCCATTTGGACACATAGTCCACAACCACTAGAATGTATTGATTTCCAAATGATGGTGGGAATGGTCCCATGAAATCCAGCCCCCAAACATCAAACAGTTCCACCTCGAGAATAGGGTTAAGGGGCATTTCATGCCTTCTTGACACATTTCCAGTCCTTTGGCATCTATCACAACATGAAACAAAAGAGTGTGAATCTTTAAAAATGTTAGGCCAGTAAAAACCAGATTGTAAAATCTTTGCAGCAGTTCTGATTCCAGCATAGTGGCCTCCATATGGAGATGAATGGCAATGCTCCAATATGACTTGTATTTCTCCTTCAGGTACACATCTTCTTATGCTTTGATCAGGCATCTCTTGAATAGGTATGGTTCATCCCAAAGATAGTATTTACAATCATGGATGAACTTCCTCCTTTGCTGTGAACTCATAATGTTGGGCAGAATTCCACTCACTATGTAGTTTGCAATGTCAGCATACCATGGTGTTGTAGCAATGGTAATTGCAAAAAGCTGCGCATCTGGAAATGCATCCTTGATTTGCTCTTCAGGCTTATCCTCTTTACCTTCATCCAACCTTGATAAATTGTCTGCCACTTGATTCTCTATGCCCTTCTTGTCTTTTATCTCCAAATCAAATTCTTGTAGCAAGAGCATCCACCTGATTAGCCTCGGTTTCGAGTCCTTCTTATCTACTAAGTACTTGATAGCTGCATGGTCAGTATAAACAATCACTTTAGCACCAAACAAATAAGATCTGAATTTTTCAAAAGCATAAACCACAGCCAATAATTCCTTTTCAGTGACCGTATAATTGAGCTGAGTTTGTGTGAGTGTTTTGCTAGCATAATAAATGGGATGAAACACTTTGTTGTGTCTTTGTCCCAACACTGCTCCAGTAGCATGCTCACTAGCATCGCACATCATTTCAAATGGTAGATTCCAATCAGGGGCTACTATGATAGGTGTTGTGACCAGTTTCTTTTTCAGTTCTTCAAATGTTGCCTTGCAATCTTCATCTATAATAAATGGTGCATTCTACTCCAGCAATCTGCAAAGTGGCCTTGAAATTTTTGAGAAGTCTTTGATGAATCTTCTGTAAAATCCAGCATGACCCAAAAAGCTTCTGATCCCTTTCACATTAATGGGTATGGGCAGCTTCTCAATCACTGAAACCTTGGTTTTATCCACTTCCAGCCCTTCCTTTGAGATCTTGTGACCCAAGACTATGCCTTCTCTAACCATGAAATGACACTTCTCCCAATTGAGTATGAGATTAGTGTCTTCACATCTCTGAAGTACATCTGATAGGTTGGCAAGACATGAAGTAAATGACTCCCCAAAAACTGAGAAATCATCCATGAATATTTCCACAAAGTCTTCAACCATATCTGTGAATATAGCCATCATACAACGCTGGAAGGTTGCTGGAGCATTACACAGGCCAAATGGCATCTTTCTGAATGCAAAGGTGCCATAAAGGCAGTGAAAGTAGTCTTGTCCTAGTCTTCAGGTGCTATAGCAATCTAATTATAGCCTGAGTACCCATCTAAGAAACAGTAGAACTCCTTACTAGCAAGTCTATCCAGCATATGATCAATGAAGGGCAAGAGAAAGTGATCCTTCCTTGTTGCATCATTCAGTTTCCTATAGTCCATGCAGATTCTCCATCCTGTTACAGTTCTTGTAGATATCAGCTCATTATTTTCATTCTACACTACTGTAATTCCTCCTTTTTTAGGGACACATTGGACTGGACTCACCCATTGGCTATCTGAAATAGGGTATATCACTCCTGCATCTAGCCATTTTATGACTTCTTTCTTCATAACTTCCTTCATCATAGGATTCAGCCTCCTCTGATGTTGTACGGTACTGCGATAGCCTTCGTCTAGCAAAATTTTATGCATACACAGTGATGGACTTATGCCTTTTATGTCAGCAATGGTCCACCCCAATGTTGTTTTGTGTTTCTTCAGAACCTCTAGCAACTGTTCCTCTTGCAACGTGGTCAATTGAGATGAGATTATTATGGGAAGAGTGTCATTTTTTCCAAGTATGCATATCTCAAATGATCAGGTAGTGGCTTAAGTTCCAGCACTGGTGGTTCCTCAACTGAAGGCTTTGGTGGTTGAGTCTTTCTTTCTGGCAAGTTCAGAGATTCAAAGTGTCTTGCTCTGAATGGCATCACTGGTTGGGCATCAATCCAAGCTACACATGCTTCTACCTCCACTTCATCAATTGCACCTTCTTCTGCTATAGCAACTTCTAAGGGCTCCTTATCAGTTTCTGTCTCCTATTGCTGTAACAGCTCTTCATCAGCATCTTCTATTCCAGCACACTCCTCCTTTTGACTTGGATACTTCAAGGCATTTAACACATTGAAAGTTATCTGCTCATTATTGACTCTCATGTCAGAGCTCCTTTTTCAACATCAATAAGAGTTCTTCCAGTAGCTAGGAATGGTCTACCTAAGAGCAAAGGAACCTCCCTATCTGCTTCAAAATCAAGAACAATGAAGTAGTAGGAAATATAAATTTATCCACTCTTACCAACACATTTTCAATTTTTCCTTCAGGGTAAGTGATGGGTCTATCAGCAAGCTGTAGGGTGACAGTGGTTGGACGTGCTTCTCCAATTCCCAATTTGGTGAAAATACTCTTCGGCATAAGATTGATGGATGCACCAAGATCACATAGTTCCTGCCCAACATAGGTGTTACCAATTGAGCAAGGGATTGTGAACTTGTTCAATTTAGGTGGTAACTTGTTCAAGAACCTGTTACTTTCTTGAGTGAGAGCTACTGTCTCATATTCCTTGACTCCCATTTTTCTTGACAAGATGTCTTTCATGAACTTTGCATAGCTAGGCATCTGTTCAAGAGCCTTTACTAATGGAACATTGATATGCAATTGCTTCAGCACGTCCATGAACCTTTTGAATTGCTTATCATCTTGCTGCTTATGAAACCTCTGAGGAAAAGGAGGTGGTGGTCTACTTGCTTTGTCAGCAGGCTGACTATGCTGCTCTCTTGCTGCAGCATTCTGTTCTGGACTTTTGGTCTGTTTATCAACCTGTTGCTCTCCAATTTCTTCTTTCACAGCAACTTGCTCTCCTTCGTTCTGGCTTTCTGACTCCTTCATCTTGTGGTAGTCTTTAATATGGTCTGGTTCATCTACAGCCTTTCCACTCCTTAATGTTATAGCCTTGATCTGCTCTTTTCCTTCTCTCCTTGGATTTTCAGTGTTGTTAGGCAGTGTGCCTACAGGTCTGCTCCTCATGGCATCAGCTAACTGCCCTACTTGATTCTCCAAGTTCTTTATTGATGCTGATTGACTCTGAATAGTAGCATCATTCCTTGCCATGAAGTCTTTCAGCATATTTTCCAACGAACTAGAGTTGTCAGATTGCTGTCTAGTTTGTTGGTATTGCTGTTGCGGCTGCTGCTATTGCGGCTGTTGCTGTTGCTGCTGAAATGGTGACCTTGGCATCTGCTGTGCTGGAGCATAGTTTGATCTTTGTTGTTTCCCTTGAGAGTAAGGCAAGTTGTTGTTGTTCCTCCATCCTTGATTTTAGGAATTTGAATATTGATTATTCATGTTGTAATTTCCTACAAAGAACACTGATTGAGGATTTTGAGGGCAATCATCATAAATATGGGGACCAGTACAGAAAACACATGTTACAACATTAGAAGTATTAGAAATAGCATGTGCTTGTTGTGGCTGTGCTTTAGCATCAGTCCTCAAATTCAAATTTTTGAGGGTATTAGTCAAAAAGGAAATGTGTGCTGATAGTGATGATATAGCATCCAGCTCAAGCACTCCTGAAGCCTTCTGCTGTGCAATTGTCCTCTCAGATGGCCATTGATAGTTGTTATTTGCCATCCTCTCCAGAATTTCATAGGCCTCTGTAAAGGTCTTATCCAAGAGAGATCCTCTAGATGATGCATCCCCTATGCCACGGGTTTGCTCATTCAGCCCATTATAGAAGGTTTCCATTTGAATCCATTCGGGTATGGCCATAGTTGGGACATTTCCGTAGCAGTTCTTTGAACCTTTCCCAGCTTTCATATAATGACTCTCCTTCTCTCTGTTGGAATGATGTGATCCCATTTCTTAGTTGAGCTGCCTTAACTGGAGGGAAGAATTTGACTAAAAACTTTTCAGCCAAATCTTCCCATCTTCTGATTGAATTAGGGGCTAGAGTGCTCAACCAAGTCTTAGCCCTGTTGGCTAATGAATAAGGAAATAACTTCAACTTAATTGCATCAGTTGTGACTCCTTGGATTTTGAAGCTATCTGCCACGTCCATGAAATTCTTCAAGTGCAGATGTGGATCTTCACTTGGCATTCCATTGTACCGGCCAATTGTTTGCAATTGCAACATGCTGAACATCACGGATTTTAGCTCAAAGTTTGCTGCTGCAACCTCAGGTTGCAAAATCCCCGAATGGAGATTGTTGAGTGTGGGGACTCCATATGATCTGATCGGTGTCTCATCTCGTCCATCCCCATTCACAGATCATTCTACTTCCATGTCTGCAGTTTTAGGTATTGCTACAGCTCTGTTCTGTCTCTGCCTCCTCCTTCTTGCTCGAAAGGTTCTTTCAATCTCTGGATCAAATGCGGCTTCTGCTTGATTAGGAGTTCTGTTTATAAACTAGCTGAGGTACCTGATGGGACAGACAGAAGATAGGATTTTAAATATCACTTCACAAAAAGAAAATAGCTTTATAATAATCCCCGGCAACGGCGCCAAAAACTTGTTGTGCAATTTCGTAATCAATTAAATCACACAAAAACGCAAGTGCACATATCAACAAGTAATAGAGTGGATGTGTGAGTCCAGATATCGTTCCCACAGAGATTATATAATGCTATAGCTTTCGTGAAGCAATCAAGGTAACAAATATGGTTTGTTGAGAAACTAAAGACTAATTTAACACTTAAAAATAAAGCAAAGTAAAATAAGGCTACTGATTTACTCAGCAAAAATTCAGTATCAAAAGAAGTGTTTCAAATGTATCAAGACAGATTGGGATCAATTTCCCCACTATTGTAATGTCACCATAATGCAGTAACTATGCTACAACAATTAACCAAACAGCAATCAGAACACTAATGCATGCAAGGTCTCTCACCATCAATACATGTATACTAAGTCCTACATCTCTATGGCCAACATAGTTATGAATCATTAAGTGCAAGTTACATTTGATTTTGTGGTGTGAATGATCTCTTTACACACAATTAACTAATTAAATTAGTTAAACCACAATGCTTAATAACTTTCTGAGTTCACCTATATCTCTATAGCCCAAACCCTAATTATCTTGCAGCTCTCTCTCTCGATAAGTCAACAAGAATAAAAATAAGCACTTTATGAAGCAACTGAAAGGAAAATCATGTAACAAAGTTAAAGCAATAGTGACTACATTACAATAAGGGTACTTTATCACCCAATCCTAACAATTAGCCCATAATAGGGTGAACAGAAACCACAAGGGAAGAATAAGACTCCATAGATCTAAAGTAAAGAAAACAGGGACGATGTTGTAGCACTGCTATCGCAGCAACCATGAGCTCCACCACCATCAACCTTGCCTCAGTCGTCGGAATAGTGCAGCAAGTTGCTGGGTTCAATGATCTCTCAATTGAACTTCAGCTTCCTCCTTTGATCCGTGAGATTTCTCCCAACGAACCCTCAAATTTCTCCCAAGTGTTTCATCCACTTTCTCTCTCTAAATCTGCCTCCAATTGGGTGTCTTAAAACATATCAGTCGTCCGTTCTTTGTGTAGAGTTCGTTCCTTTATAGCTCTGACATTCTGGGCTTCAATCATCTCTTCCAGTCCATGCAAATCATCACTCAAAGCTGCCTTGTGATTGATTGAGATTGGCACTCTGTTTTGCTGTCAAGCTGACAACATATGCTATGGCATATCTCACAGGATTCTTTCCATATTTACAATTCAGATTTGAATCCGATCTGTAATCATTGATTTGATGAAGATAATCTTGTGATTTCTTGATGATGTTGAGCGCGTCTTCCAATCAGATCTTTTTGTACATGTTCAGAAGCTTCATCAACCAAATTGGGCTTGGATCCATGGTTTGCTGGTGCTTATGTCAACAGTATGTACTGCTGACCTCATCTCCATTGCTACAGCACTGCTTCCTGATGCTAAAGCATCGACATGCAGTAAAATAACAAGTGCATTTAAATGTTTCTAAAACCCCAATTTATGCCCAAATTCTCATAATTAACATAATTCTCCATTAAACCATGAAATCACAGAATTCATGCATTAATCATATAAAATCAAGAGAATAACATGCAATCATAGTACCCAAAACATCACATTTAAGCCTAGAATAACTCTCTTTTGGAGAGTTATCACATAGAAGAAGACAAACAAGATCATAATGGAAATAAGAGGTAAGTTGTAGAGCGTACTTGAAGCAAGCTTTGAAGAATTATAAATGTAGAACTGCGAAAGTGACGAATGGAAGGAAAGTTCAGAAAGAGCAAGTCAGATACAAATGAACAGATACCGAAATATAGAAGTGTAGAGAGGGAAGTGAAGTTGAATGGGTAAAACCCGCGAAACGAAAAGGCAAGGGTATGAAGGTAAAATTCATTGGCAGACAAGACAGTTGAGAGACGTTTTGACAGTTGCAAATTAATGTGAGGCGGCATGGAGGGGAGTAGTGGCACACGTTGCATCCAACAGAAAAAGCCACGTGGAAAGTAGTTATCATTACATGGGAGAAGAATCGTTTTTCAAATAAGGAACCTTTATCGTGATTCAGCTGGGATCTCTCGGCTTTAATCCTCCTGGCTAGATAAAGACTGGTCAAGTTAAAGGAGGAACCTTGGTATAACACCTCACAATTCTAAATTAAGTAATTAATACATTGAGTGAATAATTAAGAGAGGGATTAGCGAAAATCCTAAAGATTAGGCCAGAATACAAAGAAAGGGCAACACGGTAAATTGCCAACACACAACCCTAGGAAGATAAAAATTGAGTAGAAGGTCTCAGATGGTAAAAATAACCCTGGAAATGGATTTAGAACGAAAAATTGAGTGGGCAGGCAAGTTTCAGAAAAATCAGTGAATAGTGTTTTTCGCGGGTAAAAATACCGCGGTACGATTGCACCGTAAAACGTGTCGATTGAGTTTTGAGCTCTAGGTTTCAAATATGAGTTATAAATGGTTTATTGAGTTAGGAAATATGATTTTTGATAAAATCTGATGGAATTAAGTCAGTTTGGTAAAGCGTGCCAACGACGCGCGCAATAGTTTAAAACAGTGTTTTCTCCGAATGACCGGAAAACTCCGGATTCATCTGATCAAGTATAATTAAGGGAGAATGGTTAATGTTAAAAATTAGAGTTTCTAAATAGTTTTTGAATTTATGGACGTTTAGTGGAATCGGAAGGGAATTCAAATGAGTTTGAAATCGCGTGAGGTGGCGGTGGGACCCACCCCACTTAAACCACTTAAGCCACATCACCCTACCACTATTCACCATCACTTTCCCTTCCCTTTTTCTTGCCAAAACCGTGACCCCCTCCCCTTTTAGACATTTTAGGTTCAAATTTTCATTCCTTGATAAATCCTTCATTTCTCAACTGAATAGAGTGATTTTTGTGTTGAAATTTGTTGGAAACAACCTTCCAAACACATTGGTAGTATCCATTCACCTTGAAACCCTCTATTTGGTGAGATATTTTCCATTTACAGCCATGAAATTTTGGAGAAAAATGGATGTTCATGGAGCTTTTTGAGCTTCCATTGCTTGGAGGAGTCTTGGGGTAGCTTCTAGCCTTTGTTGTGAGTATGTTTCCATCCCATTTACATGGTTTAATTGTGATTGAATTTTTGGAAACCTAAAGCTTGATTTGATGATGTGTTGTGTTAGCGAGCTCAATTGGAAAATGTGTATTAGATGATAATGCCTTAGAATGATGTGTTAGAGCTAGAAATGCGATGAAATTTATTGGTGAAAAATATGAATTTATAACTTAGAAATTTTGAGGATTGTCATGACTTGGATTTTTGGAAATGTGTTAGGATTGATTTATGAGTTGTTGTATGATTGAGTGATGATATAATGTAATTGGTTGAGGTGTGGAATGGTTGAAATTGATTGGAAACCCCTTGGAGTGTCATAGGACACAATTCGACCCTTTGAGGAAAAATGAGTCAATTGATGTTGAAAAATGATTTGGATGATGATTTGTGTAGTTATATGGTACTTAGATGGGTTGTGTGGTGGTTGGAAAGTGTTAGAATCAATGGAAAAATAATAACTTGTGTTAGGGACCTAAATGAACCTAGAGTGAATTATTACGCAAAACGATGAGTAAAAGACGTAAAACGTAAAAACGACACTTGAATTGGCCTTATGGCAACCTAAGGATGAGTAATAAAATAAGAAAGAAAATTTAGAAAAATAAATCTCAAATTAACACTACTATGGCCGAACCATCAAGGAGGATGGGGAGGATTTTGTGATTTTTGCGTTTTGATGCTATTTGACGCGTACTGATGGTTGTACGTGATTGTATAGGTTGTCGTACGTCGACTTGAATCCCGAACTTTGAATCAGGGAGTTGCCTTGGTCCTGGACCAAGTGGATTGAGGTAAGTAATTGGTTCAATGCATGTATAATTGTAAATTAGCATGTATTGGTTGAACTATGAGTGATTGGGAATGTCCTCTGTGTAGGCATTCTGCTGTATACCAAGTTCAGGGATAAGCTGCTGTGGAGCTTGTGAGAAAAATATTTAAGGTAACCTCTTGGTACTGGGGCATGTTCCCCTTTTCTGTTCCACCTTGCCAGTTGATGGCAACGGTAGGAAGTGTATATGAGTAGTATAGAACACATGAGCATGCATGCATTATTACAATGGGTACTTATGTACCGAGTCTCTGGCCAAAAGACAGTTTTATTAGCCTTCGGGCAGTTTCGGACTTCCACTGGATAGGTCTCCAAGAGGGAGTTCCAGTTGATCGTGGGTCATGGTGTGTGATCCGGGTAGGAGCACACTAGGAATGTCTCTGGCGTTTTGGATGGTTGGGGCATCATGGTTGTGGTTTTTGGAACGCACCTTAGATGATACCCATAGGCTTATATATGCCCAGGGCGTGCGTGGTATTAGTAGCTACCATCCCGTACAGTCGTAGTTTGTATCTCTATATTCCCCGTTTCTCTAAAACCCTTGCTATATCCCGTTTTAAAAAGTGGCTGTTGTATTCTATTCATATGCATCGAAGTGAACCATTGGGCGAAGTTTTCTCCAGAACCTCTGGGTTACTGAGATATATTTATATATCTCACCCCGTCTCGGGGCATTTATTTCAGGAGGTAGCAGTGGAGCTGGAGCAGCGGGCAAGAGGCCCGCAGAGTGATTCAGTGGAGTTTTAGCTTTTTGCATTTTGTTGACCGTGTGGCCTAGGCTAGACTTAAGGCATGAACATCTCATTTGTATTTTGGTAGGAGCTTCATTAGCATCTTGTTCATGTCATTTTGCCTAAGTCTAGTGGTCATGCCATGTAGTTTATTTACCATTGTATTATGTTGTAATATTGGAAGATTGTAATTAAGTTTCATTTGGAGTTGTAAGTTGTAAAGTAATATTGTAATCGTATTTGATGCATGTCTATTTATGATGGAAGGGCCTTAGGCCTATTTTAGGTTATGATTATATGTATGATGAAAATATGCATGAAAAAGGTGTTAGTGATTGCAACTACTTAAGAATGATTAATATGAGCTATATGTCTAATAACTATAAATTGGATTGGGTTGTAAGTGCCCCAAGGCGTTGTTTGTCCTTGTGTGTGCCACCCATTGAATTATTACTGTATTATCATGTGATTATTAGGTACATTTGAGGCTTAAATGATCTTTTGCAAATTTGGGATTATTGGAAAAACAAAGGAAACTTTGGCGAATTTTCTGTAGAATTGGCAGATTTTAGGCGAACTTCGGGAGAGCATATCTCCCTCCATAGAGGTCCAATAGGGACGTGCCATATGCCATTTTGAAGCATGAGATGTCCCCTATATGGTGTTAAAATATGAATCAGTTATGGGTTGTAGGAAGCCCTGTGGAATTTATTGAGTTCGGACTGTCCAGGGACCTCTAATGCAGGGGCTGTTCTGGCCAGTTTTTGGGAATTTGATTCCCACTTCGTCTCTCAGTCAAATTGAGCGTGTGATACACCAAAATGAAGTTTGAGATGTATAGTTTGTAGGATAAAAATTTGAGAGCAATTGGATTAGTGGATTGGGTGCAGTAATTCGAGAAGTGTGAGTGGTTTAGAGCTGTTTTGGGGTTGGTTGGCTATTTTGCTTATCCAACTTCAAACGGAGATAACCGGAGCAAATGAGCTCCGAATTGAGCGTGTGATATCTTATTGAAAAGGAAATTAAGTAAGACAAAGATATAATCTGAGAAGAAGGTATGGTTGCGAGCGGTATGTTCGCAGAAAATTTAGGAGTGAACCATGTTCGAATAGGTAAAAATGTAAAGTTTGGAAATTGGCTAAGTGGGTTTATAGGAACCCCTTAGTAACTTATAATAAGTATATTGTGATGTAAAAATAGATAAAATAAATATTCCGCAAGAGTTAACAGTTATAGTCACAGCTTTTAATTATTACGCGTTTTATCATTTTAAAGGCTCGCGTAATAATCGGAAAAAGTTTATTCGTATTTTTATAAATGAATTGTTGTGATTGTAACTGCGCTTAATATCATAATTAATGTTAACAATACCGGTACGTAACGGGCTGTTACATTTTATGGTATCAGAGCAGTTTTGTTAGGGAACTCTGATAATGTATAATTGTGTTGTGTGTTGCATAGTTGTATGTATGTTCTTATCGATTACTGCATATGTGATTACTTAGTGTGGGTCTGATCAACCCATTCCTTTGTGTTACATGCGTAGTCATCGTAAGAAGCTTGCGTGGCAACCTTGGAGCACCGGATGTGAGTCTTTAGCCTGATGTTGTGGATGCAGTGTTGACTGCTCCATGGACAAGAGATGGCAGTAAGTAAAATATGAATATTAGAGGACTTAAGGGAAAACAGACTTAAATATTTTGTCTGACTTTTTATGAAAGTTAAAAAGATTGTATTATAAGTAAAAGTTGTAACCAAACCTATGATATGTACGGTATTGCATGGGTGAACCTTGTAATACTATGAATAATAAATGTATATAACTGAGATGAGTCTATAATATGAAGATGGCATTGGTGAAACTTCCAAATAAATGTGTAGTATAGTATGTACAAGTGGACTTGGTGAATAAACTTCAGCAAGATGAGAGATTTAGAACCTGAGGAATTATTGAGAAATGAGAACAGATATGCGAGAGTATGAGTTAAATATGTTATGTTGATTAGGAGTTATAAGTCCCCGATAGATGGGGTACACTCGAATGAACTGGATGGTTAATATAGAGAAACAAATGGAATGTTTGATATCAGATCCTAAGGGATTGGAAATTTAAAAATTTGTCATGTTAGTGAAGTGTTAAATCGAGAGATATTGAAATATGGCATTGAAATCCATAAGGAGTTAGTACTGAGTAAACATAGATGAGATGAAATAATTATGAAGTATGAGTAGAAGGAAGAAATTGAGAAAAATCGCCATGGATGGCATAAGGTAAATGTACTATGAAGGCACTAATGTGGTTAATGAACGTTGATTCAAATTGAAAGACTTATCAGTGATAAATGAATAGTATGGTTGAATTGTATAGTTAAGTGTAAGACAGTAAGGAAAATTGTAAATAATTATAATCTTGTGGTCAATATGTAGGTACTACTATTAGTAGTATGCTTGTGAAATCGTTGGTATGTAATATGGATTGATAGACTGTGTGGAGGTATTTTCAATGTAAGGAATATTCTACAACCACCAAGGGTGGAAGTGATTAGGAAAATTTGATGGGTTGCTTTATAATATTGAGTATAGGTTTATGTGAGCTGTAGCAGACAATGGATTAGAACAGAGACAGGATTTTATGAGTGATTGTTGTACTATCACAAAGTGAGGGAGTATGATCGGAGAATGAGCTAATGTGTAACCTAAGGTGAAATCATGTGATTACTGTATGAACTAGGTTGCAATAAAGTGTGAAATTAAGTGGTTAGTAAGAGAACTGAGTTGTCAAAGGTGCATAGAGTGTGGAATTATGTGTTTAGCAAAAGAGCTAATGTGTAATGTCAAAACAAAAATGATAAGATTAGTTAATGAGGTGAGGTATAAGTGTTAGTGCAAGGATTGATATAATTTTCCAGTGCACGGATCGAGGTGAAATTAGTCCTCTGTGATAGGACGAATATGTTTAGAAGATCCCTGTGTGATGGGAAGTATATGTGAGATGTGTACAGAACTTTGAGAAAATTCTGGATTCACGGAATGGAGATTATGTTATGAACTATGCCGAGTGAATAGTCAAAGTAAGAGAGAAAACAATCTGTGAGAAGAATAAGCAAGGAAAAGATAATGGACTATGGATTGAACGGTAACATGACAGAAAGAACTATTAAAAGTTAGAAAACGTGTACGAAATTACGAAGAGAATGTGAATTATTATAATAGTGACTTATATGTAAACTATCAGTGAGAAGAATGAAATGAGAGAGTAAGATGAATTGACTTATATGTAACAGGTGTATATTATACCACTACTACTATGATTATGGGGATAGCCCCATGTGAATATACCAAAGGTATTTTGTTGTTATATATACAGAGGTGAGACAGACACCAAATGGACAGGGTCCAAGTGTGGTCTGGTGTGTACTAGGTACACGTTGGTTGTGATATACAGATATATTGTGAATATAAATTTCTCTATACACTGGGTGCATGTGGTACAACATGATATTATGGATATCTCTGTGTGGCTTATGTGCCCGGAGGGTATGGTTATTGTAACGACCCAAAATATAGAAAATAAAAACAATGAAGTCGCCACCAATTTTATTTACTTGGAAAAATTGGAAAACCATTTTATTGCAAACTAGTCTTTAAAATTATAGATCAAAGGTTCGGGAGTCTAATTATGCGCAGGGAAGGGTGGAAACTTAATCCCACTGCACCCCTGACACATCTGTTACAAAACGGTTACCTTGAATTAATTGTGCGAATTATTAATAGCTTTTAAAAATATTTACTTTTCCCATAAAAATATAAATATGATTAAGAAGAGAAATAATTTATTAAACTTTATTTTAGCTTGACGGAAAGAGTTCCGCTCCGACGTATCCTCAGGTGCAGTGAGGAATTCAAAGCTACGTCGTTCTTAAGAAAATACTTGTGTGTTGATTGAATTTAATTTTTTTAAAAAATAATTTTAAAGAAAATCATTGGAAAGTTTAGGCTTTGATGATTTGTATTGATTTCAATAATTTTTTATTTTTATTAGTATAAATTTTATAATAAATTTTGAATTATCAAGCCGTCGTGGCTAAAATGATTCAAAAGATTATAGGATTAACAAGTTGTCCCAACTCAGCTAATCCTTTTAAAACTAGATTTGACGTTATTATTTTTTATTATAAATATTATAATAAACTTTGAATCACCAAGCCGTCACGGTTAAAATGATTCAAAAGATTACGAGATTTACAAACCGTCACGGTTAAATTATCCCCTGAGGATGGATGACCATATATATCAAAGTTGAAAGTCATTGGGTGGATTTAAAATAAGGCTCTATTGATTTATTTTCATGTTTTTATCTTTTTTTATTTATTTTGTATTTTATATTTTTTTATTAATGTTGTATATAATGTATATCATAACATAAACAAACAAGTAATAATAATAAAAGAAACAGAAGAGACGATAATGTAACCACTATTTTTTATTTTATTTTTGTAATTTTAGGAATATTTAATTATATTTTATCAACAAATAGATAAATATATACCCAACACAAAAAGGTAACTGTTTAGTGATATGAATATGAAATATGAAGAAACACGGACAATTTGGTTATTTTGTTTTTTTATTTTATTATTTTTTTATTATTTGTTTTAACATCAAGAGGAAAGGCTACCTAATCAGACCTGTACTCCTATATAAAGTCTCCAAATTAGATTATCCAAAAAAAAGTCTCCAAATTAATTAACAACATATTAAAACTAAACAAATAATTTTGAAAGACGTAACCTATTTCTTTCTAATGGGATGTGCACTGTATTTTATAAAGCAGCAAGATGTCCTTATGCACTATTTAAAAAAATAAAAAATAAAAATAAAGCATCAGATCATATTTCTAACTTTTTTTTTTTTTTAAATGTTGGATGACTAGTCTAATCAGTCAATAGTAAGCTTCATGACAAGTTCACTTCTACTAGTCAAATAAAAATAAATAGGAACGATGGCCATATCATAACTGCACCTTTTTGGTTCAAGAAGAGATAAGTTTAGAAGAAGAAAAAAAGAATAAAACGTGTGATGACTTGAAACTTGAATAAGGACACGGGTACAAAAAACGATAAAATCTAATGAGTTGTATATGAACACACCTACACAAAGGTAAGATCCTTGGGCAGTACATACCCTCTCCAAGCTCACGATCTGGATCGATGGTGTTGTGTAGTACAAGGGTGCTCCGAAGCCTAGCGACCAACTATGCTTGCCAGTGGTGACGAACAGTGACCAATGGTGTGGCTTTGGTTGGTGGAGCTTTAGGCGACAGTGAGCAGTGACGGTCGACGGTGATCAGTGGTGCTGGAGGCAGCGACCGGAATAACTTTGGTTGGTGGCTACCACTGTAGTGGTGTATGGCTTTTCTATGTTGGTTTTGATTGTTTATGTTTTTGGGATCTGTGGATATTTTGGTTCAAAGAAACTTGGGGTCTGATCACCTTGAGTTTTCTGATTTTCCATCGTGAGGGAGGTTGTGGAATCCAAATGGAAGAAGATTGTGGAGTTCTCCTTGTTGTTTTCTATTTACCCCTCCTCCATTTTCGCTGAAGCTCCCCTTTGTTTATATAGTCCCTCGTCAACATGGTTTTTTTTGTGTTTGCCTAACGTTTGATTCTCCTCTACTCCATCCCATTGGTCAGGCATGCTGTTATTCCTTTGTGCAGAGAGATAGCATTGACCCATCCTCTTTGGTATTTGTTCTTCAAGGTGCTTTCTGTAGGTTTCAAATGTTTGTCTCTCTTTGGTATACTTTTGTTTGGTAGCATTAAACTCCTTTGTTTTTTTCTTCAACAGTGGGGGACAAAGTCATTTTCAGCGTGCTACACTCTTCCTCAATCGTCCCTTTGTTTTTTTTTCTACCCTTTGTCTACTTCCTTTGAATATTTCCCTATGTCTACATGTCTACTTTGCATGCGTCCTGTGCGGAATTTGCTTTTCTTTTTCTTTTTTTCTTTTTTTTAATAACAGCTAACTACAAATTATAAAAAGAAATATTTTCTATTTTAATTTCCCTTTTTATTAAAAAAAAAAAATTTAAGAAAATAAATGTTTAAAGTTTAGATTTTTTTTGTCATTTTTAAATATTTGGGACAAAATTTGGTGTTCACAGTTATCTCCGTGTGGATTACGTTCCCGGAGACAATTATTATCTTATATGAGTAATGGGAGACGAGGAAGTGTTCCGCATTGATGTGACGGTTAGTATAGTTGAGTTGATTTATATAAATGCACAAATAAGAAACGTTGGGAATGCTAATAGAACATGGTCAGCAAGTGGTAGGTTATCATTACTGCATGGATCATATGGGTGGATTCTCTAATCGGTGGGTCATTACATCTGGGGCCCTGAGGACAGCAAGAGCTCGAGCGGTTAAAACCTGTGAATGTTGTTACCCACTGTAGTGAGAGAGTTCTTCCATGTGATTAACGCAAAATGTGAGGTAAGATATTAGTAAGTGAACAATAATATGTCAGATTTGGATATCAGAGGTGAGGCATAGTGTGTAAGAATTTAGAAGTGTGATAGCGAAGCACTATTGTGGGTGTAAAGTAAGTTCGGTGAAATAATATCGGCTCCAAGTGAGGTAGTAAGTTTGTTGGAATCCTCGCCTTATGATAAAAGAGATAATAGTGTGATTTAATGTTGACAGATGGAGTAAGTGTCCTTCTAAGAAGGCTGGTGATGATCAAGAGTTCAGGTTAAAACGGTGAACTATTAGCCCTTATAAAAGGTAAATTGTGATGGAATCAAGCACGAATGTGTAATAATAGTTGGAAACTGGAATTGTAATTGGTTGCCTAAAAGTTGATAGCTTGGTTGTACTGATAGAGTGGATTGAGGAGTGTTATATATATAATCGCATATGCCACTTATGGTGGAAAGCGTGTGGAAGATGCACTATGTTAATGTTGTTTTGGTTAAGTATTATGAGATATGGCCGAGTGTTTGTGGTAGCTGTGAATATTCCGAGAGATTGATATACCAATCGGTGGGGGAATGGTAAAAGTAGTGGCAAGGATGGATTTAGTTTTATGTGACTTGATAATTAAGTTTCAAAGATTCCTATAGGATGAGATTTGCATGTGAGAGACATGGCATTTTAAGGGTCCATCAGTTAGTAGTGAAATGGGTTTGGAAAATGATTTGTCCCAAGGTGTTTGGTGAAAGTTGGTAAAAAACTGTAAGGTGATAGTGTTTTGAGTTTGACATCCAGGATTAAATGACGATGATTACGAAAAAGTAGTATAAATAAGTGGAACATATGGTTAAGTTGCAACATCGGAGTGGAATGAAAGTTGAAAATAGTTAGTGGGAGAAAATATTAAGCATGAGACCTTGATGTGGAGGTCATTGATGAGTGTTGTGTTTAGACTGTGAGAGGTCTAAGTATGGAGTTGAACTGATTGAGTTGATAAAGTTGAGATGGTTAAGTTAATAAAGAGAGTAACAGTGAGAGTAAATTATGAATATGAGTTTGTAGATGGAAAAATTCAGGAGTGTGTCTGTGGCTAAAGGGCCTTATAGGGCTAATCGAAAATATAAACTATTTTGAGTATTGTTAGTTTCGTATCACAAAGAGGAAGATATAGATGTGAGTACCTAAGAAGAGGTGAAAACACGTGAAAAGGAAAAATAAAGTATATGAGTATAGAAATTAATGTGAGTCGGAATTATAGGATACGACAAAGTGCCTTTGAAAATAGAAAGTATGTGCTTGGGTGGAAGCCAAGAAAACAACGAAATGATAAGAGTAGTAACGGTAATGGAAAGGACTGGTATGTTTGGGGATGGTTGAAACAGTGAGGACAGCGAAAAGAGTTAAGTACTAAAGAAAGTGGGAGTTGGAAATACTCCAGGAATAACTAGTAAGTATACATGAGGACGTTGGGAGCCTATTATGAAAACGGTTAGATGCTTTTGAGAACGACCGTGGGTCAGAAGAATAGATAAATAGGAGAATGAGATAAAGTGAAACAGAGAAGATGAAATGTGATTATAAATTAACTACAAATTCGTGAAAGTGCAACAGTAAACCATGGAAAACTTAAAGTATTGTGAATAAAAGATCGTAGTACCATAAGTGACAAGTTGTAAAATGAGTATATTCTGAACTGCAATTAACGGAAATGCAACAGTGGTTTAAAGAAACAGTGGAAATATAATGAATTAAGGGGTCTGATCCCCGAGATTATCAAGTTTGTGAAGGATTGGGTAACGATGGATACCACAAAACAAGGTTGTTCCTGTGACGAAAGTAAAAATTGTAAAGATGTACGCCTAAGGAGGCTAGTAGAGAGTGAAAGATGAGATTCTCATATTACACCCTGTGTTACGGGATTATTAGGATGTTAATTTTGCGGACAAAATTCTAAAAGGTGGGGTGATTATAACACCTCACAATTCTAAATTAAGTAATTAATACATTGAGTGAATAATTAAGTGAGGGATTAGTGAAAATCCTAAAGATTAGGCTAGAATACAAAGAAAAGGCAAAACGGTAAATTGCCAACACACAACCCTAGGAAGATAAAAATTGAGAAGAAGGTCTCAGATGGTAAAAATAACCCTGGAAATGGATTCAGAACGAAAAATTGAGTGGACAGGCAAGTTTCAGAAAAATCAGTGAATAGTATTTTTCGCGGGTAAAAATATCGCGGTACGATTGCACCGTAAAACGTGCCGATTGAGTTTTGTGCTCTAGGTTTCAAATATGAGATATAAATGGTTTATTGAGTTAGGAAATATGATTTTTGATAAAATCTGATGGAATTAAGTCAGTTTGGAGAAGCGTGCCAACGACGCGCGCAATAGTTTAAAACAGTGTTTTCTCCGAATGACCGGAAAACTCCGGATTCATCTGATCAAGTATAATTAAGGGAGAATGGTTAATGTTAAAAATTAGAGTTTCTAAATAGTTTTTGAATTTATGGACGTTTAGTGGAATCGGAAGGGAATTCAAATGAGTTTGAAATCGCGTGAGGTGGCGGTGGGACCCACCCCACTTAAACCACTTAAGCCACATCACCCTACCACTATTCACCATCACTTTCCCTTCCCTTTTTCTTGCCAAAACCGTGAACCCCCCCCCCCCCCCTAGACATTTTAGGTTCAAATTTTCATTCCTTGATAAATCCTTCATTTCTCAACCGAATCGAGTGATTTTTGTGTTGAAATTTGTTGGAAACAACCTTCCAAACACATTGGTAGTATCCATTCACCTTGAAACCCTCTATTTGGTGAGATATTTGCCATTTACAGCCACGAGAATTTGGAGAAAAATGGATGTTCATGGAGCTTTTTGAGCTTCCATTGCTTGGAGGAGTCTTGGGGTAGCTTCTAGCCTTTGTTGTGAGTATGTTTCCATCCCATTTACATGGTTTAATTGTGATTGAATTTTTGGAAACCTAAAGCTTGATTTGATGATGTGTTGTGTTAGCGAGCTCAATTGAAAAATGTGTATTAGATGATAATGCCTTAGAATGATGTGTTAGAGCTAGAAATGCGATGAAATTTATTGGTGAAAAATATGAATTTATAACTTAGAAATTTTGAGGATTGTCATGACTTGGATTTTTGGAAATGTGTTAGGATTGATTTATAAGTTGTTGTATGATTGAGTGATGATATAATGTAATTGGTTGAGGTGTGGAATGGTTGAAATTGATTGGAAACCCCTTGGAGTGTCATAGGACACAATTCGACCCTTTGAGGAAAAATGAGTCAATTGATGTTGAAAAATGATTTGGATGATGATTTGTGTAGTTATATGGTACTTAGATGGGTTGTGTGGTGGTTTGAAAGTGTTAGAATCAATAGAAAAATAATAACTTGTGTTAGGGACCTAAATGAACCTAGAGTGAATTATTACGCAAAACGATGAGTAAAAGACGTAAAACGTAAAAATGGCACTTGAATTGGCCTTATGGCAACCTAAGGATGAGTAATAAAATGAGAAAGAAAATTTAGAAAAATAAATCTCAAATTAACACTACTATGGCCGAACCATCAAGGAGAATGGGGAGGATTTTGTGATTTTTGCGTTTTGATGCTATTTGACGCGTTCTATTGGTTGTACGTGATTGTATAGGTTGCCGTACGTCGACTTGAATCCCGAACTTTGAATCAGGGAGTTGCCTTGGTCCTGGACCAAGTAGATTGAGGTAAGTAATTGGTTCAATGCATGTATAATTGTAAATTAGCATGTATTGGTTGAACTATGAGTGATTGGGAATGTCCTCTGTGTAGGCATTCTGCTGTGTACCAAGTTGAGGGATAAGCTGCTGCGGAGCTTGTGAGAAAAATATTTAAGGTAACCTCTTGGTACTGAGGCTTGTTCCCCTTTTCTGTTCCACCTTGCCAGTTGATGGCAATGGTAGGAAGTGTATATGAGTAGAATAGAACACATGAGCATGCATGCATTATTACAATGGGTACTTATGTACCGAGTCTCTGGCCAGTAGACAGTTTTATTAGCCTCTGGGCAGTTTCAGACTTCCACTGGATAGGTCTCCAAGAGGGAGTTCCAGTTGACCGTGGGTCATGGTGTGTGATCCGGGTAGGAGCACACTAGGAATGTCTCTGGTGTTTTGGATGGTTGGGGAATCATGGTTGTGGTTTTTGGAACGCACCTTGGATGATACCCGTAGGCTTATATATGCCCAGGGCGTGCGTGGTATTGGTAGCTACCATCCCGTATCGTCGTAGTTTGTATCTCTATATTCCCCGTTTCTCTAAAACCCTTACTATATCCCGTTTTAAAAAGTGGTTGTTGTATTCTATTCATATGCATCGAAGTGAACCATTGGGCGGAGTTTTCTCCAGAACCTCTGGGTTACTGAGATATATTCGTATATCTCACCCCGTCTCGGGGCATTTATTTCAGGAGGTAGCAGTGGAGCTGGAGCAGCGGGCAAGAGGCCCGCAGAGTGATTCAGTGGAGTTTTAGCTTTTTGCATTTTGTTGATCGTGTGGCGTAGGCTAGACTTAGGGCATGAACATCTCATTTGTATTTTGGTAGGAGCTTCATTAGCATCTTGTTCATGTCAATTTTCCTAAGTCTAGTGGTCAAGCCATGTAGTTTATTTACCATTGTATTATGTTGTAATATTGGAAGATTGTAATTAAGTTTCATTTGGAGTTGTAAGTTGTAAAGTAATATTGTAATCGTATTTGATGCATGTCTATTTATGATGGAAGGGCCTTAGGCCTATTTTAGGTTATGATTATATGTATGATGAAAATATGCATGAAAAAGGTGTTAGTGATTGCAACTACTTAAGAATGATTAATATGAGCTATATGTCTAATAACTATAAACTAGATTGGGTTGTAAGTGCCCCAAGGCGTTGTTGGTCCTTGTGTGTGCCACCCATTGGATTATTACTGTATTATCATGTGATTATTAGGTACATTTGAGGCTTAAATGATCTTTTGCAAATTTGGGATTATTGGAAAAACAAAGGAAACTCTGGTGAATTTTTTGTAGAATTGGCAGATTTTAGGCGAACTTCGGGAGAGTATATCTCCCTCCATAGAGGTCCAATAGGGACGTGCCATACGCCATTTTGAAGCTTGAGATGTCCCCTATATGGTGTTAAAATATGAGCCAGTTCTGGGTTGTACACAGCCCTGTGAAATTTATTGAGTTCGGACTGTCCAGGGACCTCTGATGCAGGGGCTGTTCTGGTCCGGTTTTGGGAAATTAATTCCCGCTTCGTTTCTCAGTCAAATTAAGCGTATGATATATCAAATCGAAGATTGAGGTGTCTAGTTTATGGTGTAAAAATTTGAGAGAAATTGAATGAGTGTATTGAGTGCAGTAATTCGAGAAGTGTGAGTGATTTAGAGCTGTTTTGGGGTTGGTTGGCTATTTTGCTTATCCAACTTCAAACGGCGATAACCGGAGCAAATGAGCTCCGAATTGAGCGTGTGATAGCTTATTGAAAAGGGAATTAAGTAAGACAAAGATATAATCTGTGAAGAAGGTATGGTTGCGGGCGGTGTGTTCGCAGAAAATTTAGGAGTGAACCATGTTCGAATAGGTAAAAACGTAAAGTTTGGAAATTGGCTAAGTGGGTTTATGGGAACCCCTTAGTAACTTATAATAAGTATATTGTGATGTAAAAATAGATAAAATAAATATTCCGCAAGAGTTAACAGTTATAGTCACAGCTTTTAATTATTACGCGTTTTATCGTTTTAAAGGCTCGCGTAATAATCGGAAAAAGTTTATTCGTATTTTTATAAATGAATTGTTGTGATTGTAACTGCGTTTAATATCATAATTAATGTTAACAATACCGGTACGTAACGGGGTGTTACACTTGGATAGAGCCTTTATCCAGGATCAGCTAGAGTATCTCGGCTATAACCTTCCTAGTCAGACCAAAGGAGGAATTTGAAGTTAAAACCGAAGTAAAGGCAAACCCGGGGTAAAACATCCACATTGAGGCACATAACTCATACATCCTGGCACCTTGAGTTATCAGTCTACCAGGCTGGGGGGTAACTGTTATGGACCTGAGTAAGGCCCATATCCTTGGAAGGCCCATACTACCTAAACCTAAAGGTAAACTCTATAAATAGGAGCTAAAGACCACAGGTATGACTAATCTTTCTTTGACCTATTTTATACAATCACACAGCACACACACCACCCCCTCTTTGGCTAAAGGTCGTTACATCGTGTGTTGTGATTCGCTACTCCCAAGTTACCTAATCCATATGTATCTAGAGATCATCTAAATCCTACATCAACCAGCTAACCCACGGTTAGACATCTCTGCCATTGAGGCAGAACAAGAATATTTTTTTCATATTGCAAATCAAAGTGAGACGATCTAATTAAATAATTGAAATATGGCACCTATTATATCATTTGTTTAATGGTTTATCTTTTTAAGACCTTGCATAGTAATATGTAACTGAAGCATGGAAGTACGGTATCCAGTACATCAATCCAATGTGAAATTTATACATCGAGAGGACCCATTCACATATCATTGTGCTATAATAATGCCATTCTTAAAACAAATACGTTGAAAGCATATTATTTGCAAAAAGTGAGACTACTTGTTACAAAGCTCTTTAATCTGTTATCTTGTTCTTCAACTTTATCTTGTGTGCTAATGTAGTTTATTAATATGTGCCTATAATTAGTTAGTTCACTAGGAATTATTTGCAGTCAATTTTTTACCCTACATACGTAGAGCCAACCAGAAATGCAATATTATGTTCCCCTCCTAGAAAGGAAACATTATATCCCAAAAGGTGCTGTGAAACAGTTATACTTTAAGTCATTCAAATATCTAAAAACAAATTGTATAACTAAAAAATTAGCAGTCCTTACCAGTAACTACATTAAGAAGTATTGCTAAATTCAATGGATATTGATCCTCAAGGAGTCCTACGCATTGGCAGAAATTTCTTAAAGACAACTCAAACATTCCCAAGCATATATCTTTTGTAAAGTTTGGGGAAGAAGATGACACAAGGTAGTTTAAGTATATTTTTGTAAAAACGTTTGAATAGGCATATCGATTAGAAACTCTAACATTGTTAAGGAGGGACTTTGATTGAAAAAAGTAATGGGGATAAATGATCAAAAAAAGCACAAGGGGGTAAGTGATTCAGAGGCAAACCATAAGGGGGTATTTGAATTTTTCCCTATAAAAAATGGTAACACATATTCTTAGCTACTCCAATGTGCTATTCACTTGTCATGCTATATTATTATAGTAATTCAACACCTTAATCACTACGTATATAACATCCCTCACTGTCAAATAGATGACAGTGGATTAACTAAGTGTTTAAGTGGAATTGAAACATGTATCTAAAGAAACTGTAAACGGTAGTTCATGTAATTGACATGATAAATAGGTTAAGAATACAGTTCATGCCAAACAAGTCTAATAGGACCCTAAAATAAGTATAAGGTATATGTGGGGACATAGATGTCATTATGTGAAAAGTCGGGATTACTTTGGTAATTGACCAAGGTTAAGTCAAAGATTGATTTTAATGATGTAATTAAATTCTATAGTTAATTTCATGGGTTCAAAGTGATCTTATTGTGATCAAACAATGTCTAAATTAATTTCTAAAAATAGGTTAAAGTAAGAAAAATTAATAAACCAATGGAAATTGGTTTAGGTCAAAGATGAATACAAAGTTGTTAAGTTAGTAACTTAACTTAACTTTGTGAATTCTTTGCATGATTTTTGATGTGTGATTGATTCTTTGTGACCTTGTATGTTATATATTCTTAAAGGTTAAAGTCTAGTGTTGACCAACCAATTAGAATCAAGGTTGATTAGTCTTGAACAAATGAACCAATGAATGGAAAGTTTGAAAGTCTAAAGGTGTTAAAGTGTCCAAGTAAGCAAGCTTAGTCATTTTCTACATGTGAGGTGGCTAAGTGACTTGGAAGGATTCTAGAATCTTGTATAAGATGATGATAAGGTGTGTGGGAAATTAAAGGACCAATAGGAAGATAACTAGTGTGTTAAGTTAGAAAATGTTAAAGTTAAGTAACTTTTAAGATATTTGCTACACAAAATGGTCATCTTTCTTTCTTTCCTAGAGTCCCACAAACGTGTCTTCATCTTTTCTCCTCCATGGCCGTGACATAGGTTAGCGAGAGAGAGCTTGAGAGTTCAAGTGGTTCTAGGCATTTTTAGATAAAACCTATTATACAAAAGTTGTAGCTTTGGTCTTATGAATCTAAATGCTCTTTCTTTTCTTCTTGAGGAGCCTTGTAGTAAGAGAAACACTCATTCAAAGAGGGCTGATACTATTCATCTAGAAGAAAGTTAGGGTTTTCATAAGTATTTGGATGGAAAGTGTTGCCTAGTTCACAAGGAAGCTTAATAAGGTATTACATCTAAATTTTGATGGTTGGAAGTTATTTTATTAAGTGTTTTATGATGGGTTAGGGTTTGATAATATCATGATTAAATGATGTTGTTTCATGTAGTTTTGAGGTTGTTTATTAAATCTGTGTAAAACTATGCATAGAAAAGATTAAAAACAAACATGTGGGATTAGTTATTCTTCGAGGAACCAATCATCCATATAGTGTTAAATAGGGTGCACCATGTGTTTGTAATAATGTCAAAGTGAAATTGAAGTCATGGTATGATTGGATTTAAGATTCAAGTGGTGGAAAAATCAAAAGAAGTGAAAATGATGCATGAACTTGGTTATACGTCAATCTGAGATGTCATTTTATAAAAATCATCTCTAAAGCTATAAAACTCTAAATGAAGCTTGGTTTGCTGCAAATTAAAGGTACATGTATCTAGTATAACATATCAAAAATTCAGATCAATTGGAGAAGAAATGAAGATTTCGTGATCAAAATGGTACAGGTTGTCAAGGCTGGAAAATATTTGTGCATTTCGGTCATATTGAAATAATTATGCAATTTTCTATGAAAAACAATGATCCATAGGACATTTGATGATGATTGGTTAGTATTTAAAAACAAAGAAAATGAGTGAGGTCCTATTTGGGTCTTGTATGTAGGTTTAAGGTATTAAAAACCTTGTTTTAACTATAATCCATGTGGAAATAGTAATATGTAATAAAACATGGGATAGTCGCCCTTGACTTGTGTAGTGGCATGAATTGGTATTAATTATAATTTGGATGGTACAATACGTTGAAGAACGAGATTCAAGTAAGCATTGGGTTTGAGCTTTTCAAGTAAGCTCTTGGTTTCAGAATTTTCTCCGTTTTTGTTATTCCACAAAAGTCCATTAAGGACTATGGTTAAATTGTATATATGATTGACAACGAGATAGTATAGATGCATACATGTGCATTCATATGTATACATTGATGATGTGTTTAATTTATGTACAATGGTATTGTGATGTGAATTTGTAATGTGATGTGTTTAATTTATAGACATTGATATTGTGATGTGATATAATGCAAGTAGCCAGGTAGAAAGTGGGATAACGGAAGTACAAATCTTCCATAGTAATAAAGATATAGCGGAGATGCAAATCAATCTTCCATAGTATTAATATCAGCAAGACATAGAAATATGATTGAGTAATCAAGACGTAGAAATAGGTTCTCAGTTATATAATTTATTGGTATTAAATTATATATGAGCAGTGAAGAATAAATCTTCTGTATTATCATCTACCATTGTAAGAATCTGCACCGTTAAATTAGGAAATTTAATGTTTAATTACGAGTTTAAGAGACAAATTCCATAATTGACCTTGAATAAATATGGAAAGACTTAAATAATTATAGTAAGGGCTTAATAATGATGAAAGTCGCTTTTCTGAAGAAAAGTGCAGATACCGGTTCTGCTTCACAGTATAAGTGCGTACCGGTGAAGTATCTCAAAAAATTATAATAAGTGTATGAATATTCTTAGAATAATATTTAGACTGGTATATCAAGTCTGGAGTCATAATAATGAGAACTGACGTCAGAACTGATAACAGCTATGTAAAAGTGCGTACCGACAAGTGTTGCGAAAATTATAATAAAAATATGACAAATCTTAGAAAAATGGCAAGGTTCAGAATATGAAGTTTGAGATTAAAATGATTAGCGGAGCTATTAACGATAATACTGAAGGATTAATTAATGCGCATATATATATTAAATGTGCACAGAACCCTAGGCCATATTTCAGCCTCTACGTAGTGACTTCCTTGGCTGTTGAACCTTCTCTTTTTGGCTACTGAACCTTCTCTTTACCATTTCATGGCCTTCCTTGCATGATAAACCCCTCAAGTCACCTCATTTTCTTTAGATTCTTCATCTCTAACCTTGTAGACACTTGAGAGCAACCTTAGGGTGGGAGAAAATGAGTTCTTGAGAGTTTGTGCTCTGAGTTGTGGGCTGCCCACTAAGTTGGGGAGGTGGAAGCCATTTAATATGAAGTTTGAGATTAAAATGATTAGCGGAGCTATTAATGATAATACTGAAGGATTAATTAATGCGCATATATATATTAAATGTGCACAGAACCCTAGGCCATATTTCAGCCTCTACGTAGTGACTTCCTTGGCTGCTGAACCTTATCTTTTTGGCTGCTGAACCTTCTCTTTACCATTTCATGGCCTTCCTTGCATGATAAACCCCTCAAGTCACCTCATTTTCTTTAGATTCTTCATCTCTAACCTTGTAGACACTTGAGAGCAACCTTAGGGTGGGAGAAAATGAGTTCTTGAGAGTTTGTGCTCTGAGTTGTGGGCTGCCCACTGAGTTGGGGAGGTGGAAGCCATTTTCTTGTTCATTGTGGGTTTAAGAAGTCATCTTGTGAAGGAGAAACACCAACTTGTGTAGTCAAATTTGTGGCCTTGTATTTGCTGCACTGTGGAGTGGCATAGGAAGCTTCAAGCCACTGCCTTTACCCTGTTTTGAGCCTTTGGGGTATATTCCTTATCTTGGTTCATGAGTTTTCTTGTTAAAGATCAAGTTTTGGAATGAAAAATGATAGGATTAAGTAGCCAACATGAACACTAACTTAAATGTGTATAAAAATGCATGCTTGGACGTGTAGAAGTGCTAAAAATGATGTCTTGGAAGGATATCTTCGCGAAATGCAAAACTGCATTCTGTCATGAAATATCCGGATATGGGGTTTGTGATATCTGGATATGGGGTTTGTGATATCCGGATATGAATATCCGGATATTGGGTTTGAGATATCCGGATATGCCCCCGGGAAATATCCGGATATTCTAGGAATTTCGAGTTATGCACTGTTCTGCCCAAACAGAAGCTTGGATTGGGTTTCTGGACCCTTGAGAGATTAGTATGAACCTCTGTAGTAAGTTAACTAAGTCAGAATCACTTAGATTAAAGGCTTATGGCTTTGGAAGAAGCCTAAGGGTGTTAAACGAAAAAGGGAACATTGTTGCAATATAATGAACTTCTAGATTATGTATGTTAATAAGGTTTCTGGTCTAAACAGATTGTGATTGTGCTGTTTGGTGACCTTGGGCTGGTGTGTACTCTTGATTTGATTGATAGCTTAAGAGGTAAGTTTATGGTCCTGGGATTAACCTGTTGCTTGTTCCACCAGCCTCCAGAGGAGGGTGATTTATATCCATCGTATGCTTTTATGAAAATAATATGTGCATTGATATATGCCTGAGATATGATGATGTACCTGTTGATGTAATGTATGAATGTGATGTTAGTACTTGTACGATCAGGCAGCAACCCTGGTGTGCAAGGCATGAGGCAGCATCCCTCATGTTGGTAGGTAGCAGACGTGCATAAACCCTATCCTGTTCCCTGGCCAGTAGAACCGCACTTGCATACATTACATGAGATATGAATTGTTGTACTTAGCTCGTTGAGCATTTGATATGTTGACATGATTATACTATTTTAACATGAACATGCATCGTAATTCCTGTTTTTGAACTTATGGATATACTTGTAAGTGAGCTTGGGGTGGAAGAGTCCTGGAGGACCCCTTGTCTTATTGAGATTTCTTTTTAGAGATCTTATCCTGTGTTGGGGCACATTTTCAGGTACAGGTACCTCTGAGGTTGTGACCACTGGTGGCAGGAGGCTGGAGTTGAGCTGACTGATGCATGCTTACTGTTTTATCTATTTCATATGATTATGCCTGATCCTCGTTTTATGGCTATTGTATCGGAGACTTGATGATTACGTTGTTTTATTTGGTGAGCATGGGGTTGTCCATGTCACATTGTTATCAGACATGCTTGTTTATGTTGGAGTTGCATAAGTGTATCTGGATATTGTCTGGTCTACGTGTTGTAGTACCGTGATTAGATATATATATATATATATATATATATATATATATATATATATATATATATATTTGATGAGGTTATTCAGTTAGTCTTTTATTGTAATTTACATACAGGCGATATTTTGAAAAGGAATAAGTAATCCATTTGGTTAATAATGAATAGTTCATAATTGGAAAGAAAAAATTAGCTTCCGCATTTATTTAGCTGCGCTATTGCCATATATATGTCTAATACACCGGGTGCACACGGGGTGTTACACTTTATGGTATCAGAGCACTTTCTAAGGGAAAAGCCTGTATGTATCGCAATAATTTATGATGCCTTGTTGTGTGAACTGTGTGTTGTGTTTTTCTATGATGATGCATGCGTGACCACATCATGTGGGCATGATCAACTCATCCTTTGTGTAACATGTGCAGAGTCATGGTACTTCCTATGAGGAACCGAGAAACGAATGAGGGTCAGCCTGATCCTGTCCTGACTGCATTAACTAACATGCAGGCGGCTAGATAAGCCGACCAGGAGGCCGCTAGAGTGGCCAATCAGGCTATGCTAGACGCCGTGAGAGAGGCGAACAGGAAAGCTACATAAGACGTACTTGAGGCGAACAGGCTGGCGAACATGACCATGATGAGGGTCATTATGGAGGAGATAAGGGTTGGCCGCAATGAGGGTCAATTCCCTCCATCTCCACCTACTCACCATGATGGGGACGGAGGAGGAGGAACACATATTCCCGACCACGATGGTTTGAGTCATATAGAGGGTGTGAGCCACTTGACGGGACTGATGCAGCCTTACCTTGAGCCCATAGAGGATCGCGAGACCAAAGATCGCCAGCTGAATGCTTTCCGTAAGCATAAGCCACCTTCATTTGATGGATCCTATGATCCAATTGTCGCTGCTAGATGGCTTCAATCTTTGGACAAGATTTTCAGAGTTATGCAGTGCACCGACCCGCAGAAGTTGTTGTTTGCCACTTATATGTTAGATAGGGATGCCCACGAGTGGTGGGTGAATACCTCTATGGCGTATGAGATGCAGGGCCAGATTGTTACTTGGCCATTCTTCAAGGAGCTGTTTCTTGGGAGATATTTCCCATATGATGCCATAGAGCGCAAGCAGGGAGAGTTTGAGCGCCTAATACAGGGATCGATGACTGTCGATGAGTACCTGACTAAGTTTATCGAACTAGCCAAATTTGCACACTTCCGAGCTGTTAGACCTACACCTGAGTTTTTGGCAGCTAAATTCCGTAGGGAACTTAATGAGGAGATAGCAGATAGGATAGCTAGAGCTGCATCTAGAGATTTTGGCACGTTGATTCAGCAGTGCCGTCACATAGAGGATGTATGTGTGATCAGCAAGGCCAAGAAGGCCAAAGTATCTGAGGAAAAGAGAGTTAGTGTTTCCCATCAGTGGAGAAACAAGAGCTATGATGGCAAGGGCAAAGGAAAACAGTTGCAAGTCAGACAGTCGTTCAACAAGTTTAAGAGGACTTCTACACCGCAGGGAGGTTTTGTTAGACCTCCTGCTACTCCCAGAAGTGCGGGATGCGAAAAGGAGCATTTAGGGCGTTGTGCTACTGGTGAGTTACTATGCTACAAGTGTGAAAAGAGTGGCCATGTGGCCAATGATTGTTATACCTCCGTTGCTAGGGCTGCAGCCGTACAGGCGGCCCCTCTTCAAATGATTCATGTTCCTCCTATGGCGACACCTGTCGTTCCACCAGTTACGGGCCAAGTGTATACTCTCGATCGCCAGCAGTCGGACAGAGCTTTGAACCTTGTGAGAGGTACTATTTCCATTAGTGGTTGCACTGTCGATGTTTTGTTTGACTCTAGGGCTACACATTCTTTCAACGCAACCCCGATTGTTGTGGGGCTTGAGTTGCCTATTTCTGTGCTTTCTCCACCGTTGCAGGTTACTACCGCCACCGGAGAAAAGTGTGATACCTCCGCTGTACATCACGATGTTGTGTTTTAGTGGGATGGCCGTGAGTACTCGGTAGATCTGATTGGATTATCGATGGCTAATTTGGAGATCATCATGGGCATGGACTGGTTGTCCAAGAATTGTGTGATGATTGATTGTTGTGCTAAGAAAGTGGTGATGTCTCCTTGTGATTCCACTACCAGTTCTTCTCCTTATATATCAGTGTTGCAAGCTAAGAGGGCCTTGAGAGTAGGGGCATTTGGTTATGGCATGTTGGGAGATTTGGTAGGTGGGACACAAGAGGACATTACCGGTATTCCTGTGGTAAGGGAATTCCTCGAGGTGTTTCCTGAGGAGATTCTTAAGTTTTCAGCACTTTTCGCCATAGAGGGAGATAGAGTTCTTCATTAACCTGTTTGGTGTGGGGCCTATTTCACTAGCTCCATACCGGATGTCTCCACCTAAGTTAGCAGTACTGAAAAAACATATTGAGGAGCTTTCTGTGAAGAATTTCATCCGACCGAGCGTGTCTCAATGGGGAGCACAGGTCATCTTTGTTAAGAAGAAAGATGAGACCATACGATTGTGCAACAATTACAGATAGTTGAACAAGGTGACAATCAAGAACAAGTATCCCCTCCCTTGTATTGATCGATCTATTGGATCAGCTTAGGGGTGCTTGCGTGTATTCCAAGATTGATCTTCGGTCCGGATACCATCATATCCAGGTTAAGTCAGAGGATGTCCCCAAGACCGCGTTTCGTTCGAGATATGGTCACTATGAGTATTTGGTGATTCGATTCGGACTCACCAATGCACCAGCGGTATTCGTGGATTACATGAACCATATTTTACAGCCGTACTTGGATCGCTTTGTGATCGTCTTCATTGATGATATCTTGATTTATTCCAAGAATGAGGAGAAGCATGCTGAGCACTTGAGGATTGTGTTGTAAGTACTTAAAGAAAAAAAGCTTTATGCAAAGCCTTCGAAGTGAGAGTTTTGACTCAAGTCGGTGAAATTTCTTGGGCATGTGATTTCTGCATAAGGAGTTGTAGTGGATCCCAATAAGATTGAGGCAGTGTTGGATTGGGAGGCACCCAAAACAGTTACAGAAGTGAGGAGCTTCTTGGGTTTGACAGGTTACTATAGGAGGTTCACTGAAGGATTCTCCAAGATGGTTTTGCCACTGACTCGCCTTACCTGGAATGAGACTTCATTTGTGTAGACTCACGAGTGTGAGGAGTGCTTTCAGGAGAGACTGACCACTGCACCAGTGTTGGTCCTTCCTGACCCTGCGGAGCAGGTTGAGCTTTATTGTGACGCCTCTAAGAAGGCGTTGGGATGTGTGCTGATGCAAACTGGTAGAGTGATTGCATATGCTTCGAGGAAATTGAAGCCTTATGAGGAGAACTACCTCACTCATGATTTGGATTTGGTTGCGATTGTATTTGCCTTTAAGATTTGGAGGCATTACCTTTATGGCATAAAGTTTGCCGTGTTCAGTGACCATAAGAGTTTAAAGTACCTGTTTGACCAGAAGAAGTTGAACATGAGACAAAGGAGATGGATGAAATTTCTAAAGGACTACGACTTTGAGTTGAAGTACCATCCTGGCAAGGCCAATGTGGTAGCTGATGCTTTGAGTCAGAAATCTGTGAGTCTATCCAGTTTGATGATGGATGACTTTGATGTGATTGAGAAGTTTTGAGATTTGACAGTGAACTCTTTGTTTGGGGGTGCACTTCTTGAGATGGAAGCTGTGAGAGTGGAAAATGAGTTAATGGAGAAGATTAAAGAGGCGCAAGTGCAGAGAGAGTGCCTTGACTATGTAAAGAACCAAGATGGTGTGTCTTGGAATGAAGATAGATTGTTGATGTTCCAGAAAATGATTGTAGTTCTAGAGGTCCATTGACTGTGGAGGTGATGTCAGAGGCTCATAAGGGCCAATTCACTATCCACCCAGGGGCTACAAAGATGTACCAAGACTTGAGAGAAACTTCTGGTGGCCAAGCACGAAGAAAAATATAGTTGTGTATGTGTCCAAATGTTTGATATGCCAGAAAGTGAAGATTGAACACCAGAAACCGTCTAGTAAGCTTCAACCTCTTGAGATTCCACAATGGAAGTGCGAGAGCATTTCCATGGACTTCGTGGTGGGATTGCCTAAGACTCAGGCTGGTTGTGACTCTATCTGGGTCATTGTGGACAGATTGACTGAGTCTGCCCATTTTCTTCCGGTAAAGGTGAGCTTCACTACATAGCAGTTGGCCAGACTATATGTTCGCGAGATTGTGAGGCTTCACGGGGTGCCCGGGAGTATCATTAGTGATAGGGACCCGAAGTTCACTTCTCGGTTCTGGGAGGCGCTGCAGGGAGCTTTTGGTACTCAGCTGAGATTGAGTACAGCCTATCACCCTCAGACTGATGGACAGACTGAGCGGACCATCCAGACATTGGAGGACATGTTGAGGGCTTGCACATTGGAGCAGGGCTCAACATGGGATCGGTACCTACCATTGGTTGAGTTTTCTTATAACAACAACTTTCATGCTAGCCTGGGCATGGCACCCTATGAGGCATTGTATGGTAGGAGGTGTCAGACTCCTACCTGTTGGTCTGAGGTTGGAGATAGAAAGTTGTTTAGCTTGGACTTTGTCCAAGAGACTACCCAGCAGATCCAGATGATCAGGGAAAAGCTAAAGCAGGCACAGAATCGCCAGAAGAGTTACGATGATGACAAGCATCGACCATTGGAGTTTAGTGAGGGTAAGCACGTGTTTGTGAGACTTTCACCTGTCACCGGTGTTGGTCATGCCCTCGGAGTGAGGAAGCTTAGCCCGAGATTCATGGGGCCATACCAGATACTTGGTAGGTTTGGGCCTGTTGCCTACCGGCTTGCCTTGCCTCTGAACTTGGCCAACATCCACAACGTGTTTCACGTGTCACAGCTTTGGAGATATATAACATATCTTTCGCACGTGGTGCAACCTGATGATGTGGAAGTTCAGGAGAACTTAAAGTCTCCCGTCGGACCACTAAAGATACTTGATCGTGGAGAGAAGAAACTGAGAAGTAATGTCATTCCTATGGTCAAGGTGCAATGGGAAGGAAGAACTCCAGAGGAGTGTACTTGGGAGCGGGAGGACGAGATTCTCCGACAATACCCCGAGTTTAGGGACATGTATGTCTCAAATTTTGCGGATAAAATTCTTAAAAGGTGGGGTGAATGTAAGAATTCACACCGTTAAATTAGGAAATTCAATGTTTAATTATGAGTTTAAGAGAATAAGTCCATATTTGACCTTGAATAAATGTGGGAAGACTTTAATAATTATAGTAAGGGCTTAATAATGCTGAAAGTCGCTTTTCTGAAGAAAAATGCAGATACCGGTTCTGCTTCACGGTATAAGTGCGTACCGGTGAAGTATCCCGAAAAATTATAATAAGTATATGAATATTCGTAGAATAATATTTAGGAAAAGTATATCAAGTCTGAAGTCATAATAATGAGAATTGACGTCAGAACCGATACCGGCTACGTAAAAACGCGTACCGACAAATTGCTACGCAAATTATAATAAAAATATGATAAATCCTAAAAAAATGGCTGGGTTCAGAATATGAAGTTTGAGATTAAAATGATTAGCGAAACTATTAATGCTAATACCGATGGATTAATTAATGTGCACATATATATATTAAATGTGCACAAAACCTTAGGCCATATTTCAGCCTCTACGTAGTGACTCCCTTGGCTGCTGAACCTTCTTTTTACCATTTCATGGCCTTCCTTGCATGAGAAACCCCTCAAGTCACCTCATTTTCTTTGGATTCTTCATCTCTAACCCTGTAGACACTTGAGAGCAACCTTGGGGTAGGAGAAAAATGAGTTCTTGAGAGTGTGTGCTCTGAGTTGTGGGCTGCCCACTGAGTTAGGGAGGTGGAAGCCATTTTCTTGCTCATTGTGGGTTTAAGAAGTGATCTTGTGAAGGAGAAACACCAACTTGTGGAGTCAAATTCATGACCTTGTATTTGCTGCACTGTGGAGTGGCATAAGAAGCTTCAAGCCACTGCCTTTACCCTGTTTTGAGCCTTTGGGGTATATTCCTTAACTTGGTTCATGAGTTTTCTTATTAAAGATCAAGTTTTGGCATGAAAAATGATAGGATTAAGTAGCCAACATGAACACTGACTTAAATGTGTATAAAAATGCATGCTTGGACGTGTAGAAGTGTTAGAAATGATGTCTTGGAAGGATATCTTCGTGAAATGCAAAACTGCATTCTGTCGCGAAATATTCGGATATGATATTCGGATAGGGATATCCGGATAGGGATATCCGAATATCGGGTGTGAGATATCCAGATATGTCCCCGTGAAATATTTGAATATTTTGGGAATTTCGAGTTATGCAATGTTCTGCCAAAACAGAAGCTTGGATTGGGTTTTCTGGACCCTTAAGAGGTTAGCATGAACCTCTGTAATAATTTAACTAAGTCAGAATCACTTAGATTAAAGGCTTATGGCTTTGGAAGGAGCCTAAGGGTGTTAAACGAAAAAAGAAATGTTGTGTAATATAATGAACTTCCAGATTATGTATGTTAATAAGGTTTCTGGTCTAAACAGATTGTGATTGTGCTATTTGGTGACCTTGGGCTGGTGTGGACTCTTGATTTGATTGATAGCTTGAGAGGTAAGTTTATGGTCCTCAGATTGATCTGATGCTTGTTCCACCGGCCTCCATGAGAGGGTGGTTTATATGCATGATATGCTTTTATGAAAATAATATGTGCATTGATATATGCCTGAGATATGATGATATACCTGTTGATGTAATGTATGAATGTGATGTTAGTACTTGTACGATCAGGCAGCAACCCTGGTGTGCAAGGCATGAGGCAACATCCCTCATGTTGGTAGGTAGCAGACGTGCATAAACCCTATCATGTTTCCCTAGCCAGTAGAACCGCACTTGCATACATCACATGAGATATGAATTGTAGTACTTAGCTCGTTGAGCATTTGATATGTTGCCATGATTATACTATTTTAACATGAACATGCATCGTAATTCCTGTTTTTGAACTTATGGATATACTTGTAAGTGAGCTTGGGGCGGAAATGTCCTGGAGGACCCTTTGTTTTACTGAGATTTCTTTTTGGAGACCTCACCCCGTGTTGGAGCACATTTTCAGGTACAAGTACCTCTGAGGTTGAGACCTCTGGTGGCAGGAGGTCGGAGTTAAGCTGACTGATGCATGCTTACTGTTTTATCTGTTTTATATGATTATGCCTGATCCTCGTTTTATGGCTATTGTATCGGAGACTTGATGATTACGTTGTTTTATTTGGTGAGCATGGGGGTTGTCCATGTCACATTGTTATCAGACATGCTTGTTTATGTTGGAGTTGCATACGTGTATCTGGATATTGTCTGGTCTACGTGTTGTAGTACCGTGATTATATATATTTATTTGATGAGGTTATTCAGTTAGTCTTTTATTGCAATTTACATACAGACGATATTTTGAAAAGAAATAAGTAATCCACTTGGTTAATAATGAATAGTTCATAATTGGAAAGAAAAAGTTAGCTTCCGCATTTTTTTAGCTGCGCTATTGCCATATATATGTCTAATACACCGGGTGCACATGGGGTGTGACAACCATCATCATCACCACCACCACCACCACTATCCCGACACAACCACTGCCACCATCGTTGTCGTCGCCGTCGTACCACCAGTGTTGTTGTCATCGCCGTCGTCCCACCATGCCACCACCACCACCACCACCACTACCATCATCGTCACCACCACCATCACCATCACCTTCACCAACCACCACCACCATCATCGGAGCCACTACCACCACCATCACCACGATGTCACCACTACCACCACCACCACCGCCGCCATCGCCATCACCACTACAGCCATCATCACCACCACCACCGCAACCACTACCATCAAAATTGTATTCTTAATCTTACCAATTAAGAATATGAAGAATAAAAAAATATTAAAAAAAGTCGAAATAATTTATGCACTTAAGTAAATTGTATTCATTCATTTTGTATGTTTACACACCTTTTATCATCAAAATCATCATATTATCTAATTATATATTATATCATTAAAGAATTCAAATTAACGGAGATATGAAATAATGCAGATTATAATGTCAATTATACAACCCTCACCCTCAAGTAATAACTGATATGTTTAGTTGTCCAATCTTCTTGTATTTATTATATTATCTAATTATGTATTATTATATCATTAAAGAATTTAGTTTAATTTTATTTTAATATATAACAATTATATTATAATTCAATTACATGTATATTTTTATATTTTTAGATCTTTAATAATAGTATAATCAGCACGCATATTTTTTTCATTAATTTTCTTTTTCAAAAAATAATGATAGTGCTAACAATAGGTTATATAAGTGGGGTATACATATTTATTATTTGGAATTATTTATTTCCCTGTTTTTTAGGTATTTTCTTTGTATAAAATAATTAAATATAAATTTTCACAATTGTTTTAGTTAAATAATATCAAAGTATTAACAAACAAAAACTTAATAATAATAATTTACTTATGATGTTATTCAATTTATAAGTCCTTTCATCTAAACTACGTAAAAAAATCAATTTTATATTTTTCACAACTTTTTTAATTTTGTATTTAAATAATGTTTTACTCTTTTTAAGTGTTATGTGTCCAAATAAAAATAGTTCTAGGTTATAAAATAATTAAAAAAAATAATGTGTTTATTGGATCAAGAAATTAAGGTGAGATAATGTGTACAAAAAATTAGGATTTCAAGTATATACAAGTGATTTCAACCTATTCTATGGTATTATTTATACTATAAAATAGAATTCCCCGTTCCTAAATCTTTTTGTTTTGAAGCCATTAAAATTTGATATAATGATAAGAGATTTGAATAATTTGTACGAGGTGATAGGTTTAAACCTCGTTATTACCACGATATTAAAAAAAGTTTTTGATTTTGAATTCTGATAAAAGATTGGGGATTTGAAATATTCTAAAACAAACCCATTTAAGCCGGGTCGGATATGGGCCGGATGGGTCCAGAAGACACAATGCATAAACAATGTTTTTTTGGGTACATAAACAATGTTTCTTTAAAAGGCCATCTAAACTACCTTTAGTTGGTTAATGAATCCTGATATTTTTCTCATTCTCCTTTGCTTCCACATTGGAACCCTAATCCTTAAATCCGATTGAATGGAGGGAGGAGTGTTATCCGCGAATGACCAACAGAGCTTGGTCTCTTCCTTCCTCGAGGTCGCTCAGGGACAGACTGCTGAGACTGCCAGACAGTTTCTCCAGGTTTTTTTTTTTTTTTTGACCATTAAAGATTTCATAGATTATATTTGTGTAGAGAGAGAGAGAGAGAGAGAGAGAGATCTATAAAATGTTGTGTGTAACAGGCCACAAGTTGGAAACTAGAAGAAGCTCTTCAGCTGTTCTTGATAGGAAGTGAAACTGGAGCAGTGCCACCTTCATCCCACACTCCACCTCATTCCTGGACTGATCAACCTTCAATGTAATGTATCCCAGCCCACCGCATCAAACTATGATTTTGATTTTTCTAACTCAGCAATCTTTAGTTGGATGGTTTCCTTTTTAACTTGCACTGGTTGTTTTAGTGAACCAAGGAATGATACTGCAAATGAAACTAGTGGCTACAATGTTGCAGAAGAAGTACGCCCTCCCTTACCAGTCATAAGGGAAACTCTTTATGATGATGCAATGCTCTATGGGTAGATTTTCCTTTTCCTTATTCCGTTGCTTGCCTTGGAAATCTAAGGATTATGTTATAGTAGAGATGCATATTCAGTGTTTTCAACATTCTTGAACATATATGTTCATGCTTTTCATTAGTTCTCAACCCTGATATCACTTCAGTTCAACTTCAATGGCCCATCCTTGTAGAATTAAGTATAGTGCTTTTAGATGTAATTCATTAGTTCACTACTTTTGGGATTACTTTATCACTATGCATATCCTGTGCTTTTTATCATTCTTTGGTTACATGTTCATATAGTAAGTGATTCTAGTCCGTTTGTGTGTGAGAGCCTTTGTGAACTGTGAAATGATGAACAACAGAGAGTAAGGTGAAAGAAAAGTGGATTTGTTGTAGCTGGATAGACAGTCTTGTGATCCATATATAACTGGAAAGATTCAACTCTGTTTGAGTGGTGTGTACTTTTGATGATGA
Organism: Gastrolobium bilobum; assembly: GCF_033153095.1. Classification (NCBI taxonomy): domain Eukaryota; kingdom Viridiplantae; phylum Streptophyta; class Magnoliopsida; order Fabales; family Fabaceae; genus Gastrolobium; species Gastrolobium bilobum. Next base: position 13,396 of record NW_026898373.1, on the reverse strand, counting down.
CCCATTAAGACGCATAATGTTTGCAAATTTTTGTTTGGTGGAATTTGGAATGTTTTATATACTTATCTGAACTTTTTGATTGTCTTGCATATTACTTTACAATATGTTTACAACTGTGCTCTTTTTTCTCATATCTGTATCTTGCATATTTCTTAATGTTTCTTTGTTACTTTTTTATGTTGGAAATATTTTCGTGTTTTTTAGTTTTGCTCGTTGAGTATTTTATGCGTGTTTATCTTTTGTTGTGTCATAATATGTATGTGGTTTTTAACAGTCAAACCATTTATTAAAGTTGTGTGCTGTCATGTTTATGCAGAGCATCAAGGATTGCACTTGGTTCACAAGAACCAAGCTCTCTAATTGCATTTCGTAATTTTGAAGACGAAATGAGACGTCCAGGGGTTTGGGAGTCAGAGCAAGGTGCTGTTTCAATGCCAGAGAGTTCTCGGGATAATCTTGCTTCACTGTATCGCCCTCCATTTCATCTAATGTTCAATGGTCCTTTTGAAAAGGTAAATGTGCTTCTTAGTTTGGATTTTGTGGATTCTGTTTGAGGTGTAACTGAGCCAAGCCAAGCTCAGGCAATATCATCTTATTCAATTTGACCTTAAGCTTGAACCTGCGAAACCAAGATCAAGCTCAAGTTTGATTTTAAATTTTGAACATGAGCTTGATTACGTTATTTAATTTTTATACTTCTCAAGTATTGAAATGTAGAGTTTATTATTCCAACCTCTCCTCTATTTTCCTGATTTTTCACATGTCCTCTTTATTTAAAAGCTAATCAAACCTCCCTTATCACTTATGTATACATCTCTTGTATTTTGAAAATGTACTCCATGTAATTTCATTCAAGCATAATCAGTATGAAAGTCAACAGTCAACAAACCAAAATGACTGTTATTAGATATATAAGGATGTCTCCGTCAATCTTATTATTCTTGTTCTTTAGCTTTAGCTTTTTGTGTTATTATTTTGTACAGCGGTGAAAGCTTGTAAACAAGCTCTCTTAATTTAATAAAATTCAGAGCATAGTGTCCAAACAAGTCATGAACTGCATTCTTCACCTTTGGGTTTACCTCTTTCTGTTAATAACTGTGAAATGGAAGATGTTGGGAAGGGCATTACAGCAACTACCTGTTTTAACTGGAAATGGAGTTGAAGAGCTGATGCATCTAGGCTACCTTTTTGAGGCTTGAAGGTGAAGAGAGGATTGTGGGCTGGGGATGATATAAGGGTATTTCTGCCATTTCACAATTTTTTTGGGGTGGACTGAAACTGATGCCCAATGGCTCTGTTAGTCCATTTCATGTGTATTATGTTTTAAATGGATTTATGTGCATTTTTACAAGGGATGTCTGTGAGTGTTAAGGGAGGTTTATGTTGCTTTTGAACATATAGGGGTTTTGTGACAAATTGGAAAATAAGGACAGGTTGGAGTAATTTACTCTAAAATTTATAATTAAAATCTAAATTTATTATAATGTAATTTTATAAAATATTGCACACATTTTAGATATTTAATCTTGTTTGTGCCATGCCTCTTGAGCTCAAATACTTGGTGTTTGAATTTGGCCCAAATCAGAATCTAGCCTTATAATATATATATTCTCGACAGTATCTAGGTGCTTGATTTGACTTGTACACCAAGATTTTTCTTTTATCATTATAGAATGGCTGCTATCCTTTTTTGGTTTTTTGGGCTTACTTGCTTGACCTCGTATTTATGGCTTTTAAAAATAAACAAAAATAAGCTTATTTAATAAGCTGTTTGTAAGCAAGCTCTTTTTTTTTCTCAGATCTTGAAATTATGTAAACACGAAAGGAAGTCATTATATACATTATAGGATGAGAACATTTTCTATTCCTCTCTAGTCCAACCAAATTCAGTCCTAACCTTCTCATTTTTCTGGTTTATGCATTCATTTCGTGGCTTGTCTTCCACCTAAAGTCCAGATATCATTCATTCTACCACTTTTTGGTCAAGTATAATGTGTAATTTTATGCTCACCAGGAAAGGTGTTCTCATCCTATTTGTTACCAGTTGCTTATCTTCCACTTGAAGCCCAGTATTCACACTTTTGACTTTCCAGAGGGTTGAAAATGATGTAGTAATTGGAAACCTAATTCTAGTTAATGTTTATGCAGAAAAGCTAGGATTCATGACTTCATACAATCAAAGATAGCCTTTCCATTTGCTGTAATCAATGAAGGGACCTTGTGTGACTCTCTTGACTCCTTGATTACTACTATGATTTTAAAAAGTTGGTTGTTTTTTTGAGGATCATATTTAGATGCAACACAGCCTAGTTCTATCTGCCATGTGTAAAATTGTGTTCAACTTACAAGATGACTTTTGGAGAGGATATTCAAGAGACTAAATATCTGATGTTACTAAATGACTTTTAATTGAATTATCTTTCATTCTATCAACTATTCACACTAGAGCCTCCGTTGGGTTTTTTCTCACACAATGAAATGACCATAGGCGAGCTTCCAAATGTTGCATGACACTCTTGAACAAAAGATAAGAAACCTTGTCTAATAGTATGAGCATAGTTATCAAATGCGGATTGCGGCATGTCGCGGCCAACCCTGAAAAACGCTATAGCGTTGTAGCGGGTTGCGGTTGCGGAAATAGCGGAATAGATATATGACAGAAATAATGACAAAAATAAACATTTTTTAAAGGAAGAGATAACATAAGTGACAGAGACAGACACGGATAGACTAAAAAACCCTTAAATTTTAGCTTTTACACATTTAAATTTAAGACAAAATTGACATTTTGCCTTATGACAGCAATATGGCCGCAAATGCGATCGCAATAGCCGCTATTGCGTTCCGGTGTGGCGTGGCGTGGTTTCTTGGCGCTGCGCAACTAACTACTATGAGTATGAGAACTCTAATCAAATTTGGATTCTTATCTTGTATGTGTATATATGATGAAGTGCTTAAATATTCACTTCTATTTTATCTTTATTGGTCTATTTGTACTGGTTGATGCCCTAAACTCATTTTGAAATATGATCATTTCCATTCCCATTTTTGTAGTTTATAGGATTTGCTTGCTTATAATTTGTGGCATTGGTCACTCTAGATGGGTAGTGCATATATTTTAAAATAATGAAACATGCAACTTATATGCAGTTGTGACAAAGGTTTGGTCTTTGAATGCAGGCAAAAGATGCTGCTTCCATTCAAGATAAATGGCTGTTGGTGAACATACAATCTACCAAGGAATTCAGCTCACATATGGTATTATATTCGTGGTGTTCCATTTACATTTTTTCTTTATTGTTTGTTTCAGCATTAGCACTACTAGTTTCAATGTTTGCTTTGTGAAGCTTAATCGGGATACATGGGCCAATGAAGCTGTTTCTCAGACCATTACTACGAACTTCATATTCTGGCAGGTCAGTTTGTTGCTCTGTTGACTTGAGCTCTGGTGTTTAATTTATTCTGTTTCCAAAGTGTTAGTTTGCATGGAACCTTATATTTATATTCCGACCGCTATAGTTGCTTAGTCTTTGGAGAAAAGTTTTTAGATATTATTATGACGCATAATACTCAAAATGACGTTGTAAGGCTCCTAGGATAAGCTTTAGTTTGTATTGCCATATTTTTTTTGATAAAAGAATAGATTCATAATTGAAGGGAGGATTTCAAGGAGTTTGGAGGATACGGATCCTCCCAAGGTAGTAAAAGTCGTGTTTCTTTTTGTAGGGTTGTATGATCCCATGATTTGGTGTGGTCGTGTGGGATTGTGGAGCTTGTTTGTAGGATTGGTGGGATTTCTTTTTCCCACCATGTTGGCCAAAAGCTTGGTTCTGCACAAATAACTTGATAGCTATGTTGCACCTACACCGACACGAGATTTGACACGACACGATACTCCGACTCGTTAAATCTAAAAAATGTTAAATTTCGACACGTTAGGACACATTTTGATATTATATAATATTTTCAATTTATGTAGTGTATATTATATTTAGTATTCAATAATTTAACAAAAAAATAAAGTTAAACTTATAATACCTTTCAATTTTGCAATATCCCAAATGTTTATATTAAATTCAATAAAATCATAATCGTAATCTAACGAATCTAGTAGTTGGAGCTCAAAATGCAACGCAACGTATCCGTTGAACCTTTTTTGAGTCTTTGCAACGAGTATTGGAGTGTCATTGAGTGTCGGGAAGTGTCGGACACGACACGTCAGGATTTTTGAAGTGTCGGTGCTTCATAGCCTGATAGCCCACTCAAGCCCTAACCCAATTGAGGATCTCCCTTTAGAACTTGAAGACAACACCTACTACCCATTTTGTTTCTGGCTTCTGTTGCAAATCCATAAGTGTCTTTTGGTGCTTATTAGATTATATACACTTATGTTTCTTTACCAATTATTGTAATCCATACTGTATTTTTGTATCTCTGTATTTTGTATTGTATGTATTGGTATTTGGCGACTGGTTGTGTGTAGGTATTTAGTGTGGCAGTCCCTAGCCTAGGATCATTGCTCCAGCATTTAGTCAGTTATTAGATTGCTATAGTCTGTTATAGGTTTTTATCCTAGATGGCACTTGGTTGTCAATTTGGAATAGACTATAACTTCCTAGCTTGCCTTGCAAGCTTGCTGCACTTCTATAAATAGGTGTTCCAGTGTACAAAAAGTTTCGAGTTGAATAATATGATACATTCTCCAGAATCTCTCTCTCTCTTTGCTTTCTCTCTTTTTCTTTCATTTTTCCTCACTTTCCTTTATGGTACGAGAGCCCTAATCCATAGATTGATCCATTTCCTTTCCTTTCCTCTGGTCTCTCCACAATACACCAACATGACTTCTCTAGTTGTTGATGGTTCTAACACTAAAACACAAGATCTAGCCTCTTCCATAGCTGTTGTTAATCAAAACAAATATCTTGTACTCTTTTCTCGTAAGTTATTAGTCAAACTTGATGATAAAAAGTTTCCTGTTATGGAAGCAGCTGGTGGAGACAGCAAGGCTCATCAATTGCACAGATTTAGTGAGTCCTTACATTTCTCTTAGATTCACTTCTTAGGAAGTTCAAATCCACAATGGAGTCAACAAAGCTCGTGTTGATTGGGAAAGGCAAGTTCAATTGCTTTTCTTCGAGCTTTTTTTATCACTTTCACAATCAATTCTCACCAGAATTTTAGGTGTTGTCCATTCTTGGCAAGCCTAGAAATGATCCGAGACTAATCCTAGTTTGTGTAAAAAAGGACAAACTCAGGTGCACAAGGCTCCCCAACTTGAACCTATAACTATCCGGTCACAAAGGAGCAATCTTACCGTTGCCCCAAGGCTTGCCCTCCTTGTTGCTTAGTATACACTATATTTCCAATAGTGCTCATAACAATTGTTGTGGATAGTTCTATTATCAAGGTGTGATGTAGGGTCTTTTTCAAACTTCAGATGATACATCATGTATTTGTTGATGTCCTGCTAGAGAATTCCTCAGAGTGTATCTCACTCAGCTCAATAACTTCATCTTCAAACATATGCTTTTCTTTCTTAACCTCCTTACCAAGATGCAGCCAAGTAGAGAACGTGTGGATTACTGCTAGGTTCAACCATGTTACAGTGATAAAATGAGGTAGAAACAAGAGACTTGTATTGATAAGAAGAAAGATTACAATGAAATCCTCCTCGGCATTAAAGAGTAAACTACTAATAAGGAAGATGGAATCAAAGGAAATACAACAAACATAGCAACAAACTGCTATAGATTATGAAAGGAATTGAAAAAGAAATTATATAGCAATTTCGAGAGTGCTCTGGTACTCTCTTAGCCAATTATTTACTAGTTCCGATATGCCTTTATATTCCAGCCTTGGATTTAATATCCAAAGCACAATTCACGTTGGCCCCACCCCCACTAAATTCTAATTGACCAGCCACGTTCAAGGTAGTCAAAATCAAGATCTTACTTAAGATCGGAAGGGGGTGGCAAGATTGTAAATCGTGGCACGGATCATAAAGATCTTACCTTTCCAATTTTAATAAAATAATAATAATTATACATATAAAATAATATTTAACTCATAACCTGAGTCCTAAAAGACAATTCAAACTAGCTAGCTGTGTAAGTGGGTACAAATCAAAATGTAGGTTTAGAAAAACAATCAATAAGGCAAGAATGAAGAATAGGAGCTGTTAGCAGCAATGTTGTTAAAATCGCGATTTTAATCATATGATCGTTCAATCCTACGATTTTTGGTGCCATCATGATTCAGATCGAAAGAAAAATCTTTTTCTGGTAAAATCAGGTAGGATCGACTTGCTAACACGTTAACTCGGTGGGATTGCAAGATCCTACCATTCCTGCGCTTTGTCGTTTAAAAATCCCAAAATACCCAAATTTTAATCCCAAAAACCCACGACCAGAAAATACCCATCACCCAAAAACACTTATGACCCAAAATATCAAAAACCCTAAGTCAGAAAGTCCCTAAACGACTATCTCCTCACCTACTCGGGCGCGCAACGGACGATTGCGAGTTTGCATTGACGAAGGTGACTGTGATTGGACAGTGGCTTATCTACCATCTCCCTGTGCAAAGCAACCTTCATTCCTCTCCTTGCGCGGACCAAAGGTGTTGCACTCTGCCATTATGGTTCTAATTGTAGTTTTTGGAAGATATTTGGTGTCTTTGTATCTCTGTTCAAGTGACCATCTATGAAGCACCGATATCGACACGGCTTTTTTGATACGTTCTCGATACGTGTGTCCGATACGTTACTTCAAAAATACTAATATTTCGATACGTTCTGATACGTCTTAGTATTAAATAATATTTTAAATATAGAGTGTACTTCATATTAACAAAATATAATAAAAGGAAAGTCATAAGCACAAATAATAGATTATCCATACAAAATTGATAAATACCTCAACCAGTGTATGGATATGAAGTGCTACTAATAATATTTGCCTCCAACTCTGACTCATCTAAGGAAAGGGTAGCACCATCTAAAGCTCCAACATCATTTGCATTTCCACTAATGTCCCAATAATGACTTTCTCCTTCATTATATTTTGGAGGACTCTTTCTTGATAAGAGCCGGAGGTTGCTATGTATGTAAACTAAGTCTTCAGCTCGTTTGGGATCCATTTTATTCCTCTTCATGAATGCACAAAAGAGTAAGTACTCCAATTGCGTTCAGCACATGATGTAGCCCTTTCCTCCAGCTACATGATGCACAAAAGAGTAAGTCTTCAGCTAGCTTTTTAAGCAAAGGTGCACTACAACCGTGAACTCCCCACCAATCATTGGGATTCATTGTATATCGATTTTCAATAGCCTCAAACTCTCTAAAACCTCCCTTCATTTGAACAAAGTTGACATACTCCAAATTTACTATAGCCCTTTCCTCCACACTAGAAAAATGTCTCCTGAAGAACTTTTTTACTTCTAAATTAATCTCCACATCATTGTCCGGAGAAACTCGACTTCGATCTTCAGCAAGCCATAGATCACTGTAGTATCTACCAAAAAGAAAAAAGAAATTACAAGTGTCAAAATGGTTCCAATAAATAGAATTATTAAACTAAGTTACAATTATAAAAAACTTACTTGGGATGCAAAGCATGTGCCAAACAATGAAGGAGAGTTGAACTTTTGGTCCAACGATCCACAAGAATATTATACACCAAATAATAAAATGTTGATGACTCACCATTCATCCTCCCTTCTTTCAAGTATATTACATTCTTTACAATCATCGTATCCCACATATCATAAACCAAATGAAGACAAGGTTTATTAGTATCACAAAACCTGATCATATCATAAATAGGAGCAGTGAAAGCAAGGATGTAATCAATGTCTGCCCAGGACTCATCATCCAATATCTTCTCCTTCACTAGTCTCACCCTTCCTTGATGATCATCTTTATAAATACTCCATTTTTCACAAATGACCATGTTTTGGAGACCACCCTTTATCAACTTGAACCTCTTTAACATCACAATCATGGAAGCAAATCAGGTGTCAGCAATAGAAAGCAACTTCAATGGCACAAACTCATTAAACATGGACAATCTCATAGAATGAGTCATGATGAAAGTCTTGATTGTTGAAACATGGCCAACAATTTCAGATATCCAACTACATTCTTCATAAGTAATCTCATTATTCTCCACATTTTTGGCTGGACAAATGTTCTTCAAAGCCAAATTCAACGTGTGAACAACACATGGTGTCCAACTGATAGTTGGATATTCTTGCTCAATAAGTTGTCCTGCACCCTGACAATTAGCAGCATTATCTGTAATTACCTGAACCACCTTCTCCACCCTAACTTCTTGAATTACTTCCTTTAGCAAGTTGAAGATAAAATACTTATCCTTGACATCACCAAAACAATCAACACTTTTCAAAAACATGGCTGCACCATCACATACTGCCATGAAATTAATTATTGGCCTCCTTTGGGAATCACTTCACCCATCACTGACAATACTCACACCGTTTGATCTCCAAAGAGATCGGGCAGGGATACACAACCTATCAACATTATCCTTCTCCTGTTGCAAAAGAGTAGTTAACAACAAGTTATAGCCAGGGGGCTGATAACCTGAAGTCACAACAGAAAATAGTTAAAAACAAGGGAAATAAACGAGATAAAAAGAAACATAATATTTCATAACATTAAATACCTTAAATGTTATGACTTGCAACATAAGTGAATGCTTGTTGAAAGTACGGGTTCCTTCCAGCAGAATAAAACATTCGAGCATAATATGATTTAATTATTCCCGCTCTCCCATATTGAAAGCCCTCTCAATAGGACTCATGCTTGTAGTTCCTTCATCACTTCTTTTTCTTTTAGCAGATGTACTAGCTGTAACTGAAAGGCTAGTGGGTGGTAAAGGAACATATCTCGGTGCATTATTCCTCACCCTTTTAGAATATTCCTCTTCCAATTTTCCCATTTCCATCAAAGATGCCTCCTTAACACTCTTACATACTCCAATCCCTTTACATTTAATCTTTAACAAATGAGCCTTCACTCTCGTGTATGAACTTCTATATCAAGTTTGCAAAAGTTACACTTCCAACTCACATTCCCTCCATTTCCATCCTCAACTCTAGTAACATAACTCCACAATGGTCTGCTCAAGTTTTCAACTTCACTTTCCACGTTTCGTGCATTGGATTGTATTGAACTATTACTTTGATTTATGTTTGACTCCATTCTATTATGTTAACAAAATAGAATCATATTTAAAAATACAAATTTGGTAGTAGGATTTTATATCTTAGGTAGTAGGATCTTACTATCCGTGTCGATCTCACTATTTACGATTTTATCACCCCTTCCCGATCCTGGGTAGGATCTGTATTTTAACAACATTGGTTAGCAGTATATAGTTCTAACTAAACAAACAAGAACAGAACGGATTGGTTTCTGTAATAGGGGCTACAAAATAAAAAGCAGAAGCTACATAAAAAAAACAGAGGCTATGAAAAGAAAGATAAGCTACATGAAAACAAATATTTGAAGGTGCTACACACAAAAAAGGGAGAAAACAACTAAACAAACACTGGAAAATTGAAGAAAACAAAAGAGAGAATAACAAACTTGAAGCACAATGAAGAAAAGAAGAAGTGGAAGAAGTGTTTTATCTGAATAATACTTTCTTTATTCATCGAGAGACCCAATGAGTCCTTTTTATATTGAGTACATCTAACTACCTCAACTACTTTAATAAATATGCAACCTCCAACTACATCAATAAATATACAACTACCAACTAAATATACAACTACCAACTACATCAATAAATACTATCTAGAATATTATACACTCCCCCTCAAGTTGGGAGATATATATTGATCATTCCCAACTTGCTGATCAAATTCTCAAAGGTCGGCTTAAGTAATCCTTTGGTGAGGATATCTGCCGTCTGTTCCTTGGTAGGGATATATGTCAAGCATACACTACCGTCTTCTAACTTCTCTTTGATAAAGTGACGATCAACTTCCACATGTTTTGTTCTGTCATGTTGAACAGGATTTTGAGCAATGCTGACAGCAGCCTTATTATCACAATATAATCTGATAGGTAGGGAATATGAGATCTTCAACTCCTCCGGAAGCCTTCGTAACCAAATTCCTTCACAAATACCATGGGCTAGAGCCCGAAATTCTGCTTCTGCACTGCTTCTTGCAACAACAGCTTGTTTCTTACTTCTCTAGGTCACAAGGTTTCCCCAGACATAAGTACAATATCCTGAAGTAGATCTTCGGTCCATTGCAGAGCCAGCCCAGTCTGCATCTGTATAGATTTCAATCATCGTTTTGTGCCCCTTTTTAAAGAAAATTCCTCGACCATGGGTATTTTTGAGGTATTTGAGAATTCTATAAACAACACTAAGGTGTTTTTCCTTAGGAGAATGCATGAATTGGCTAACCATGCTCACAACAAAAGCAATATCAGGACGAGTGTGAGACAAATAGATTAATTTCCCCACTAGTCTCTGGTACTGCTCCCTATCAACATCTTCCCCGTCCTCAACACCCATCTTGATATTAGCTTCAATTGGAGTCTCTGCCGGCTTGCACCCAAGCATACCTGTTTCTTGCAACAGGTCTAGAATGTATTTTTTCTGAGTTAAAGAAATTCCTTCTTTACTCCGAGCAATTTCCATGCCAAGGAAATATTTGAGAGATCCAAGATCTTTTAGTTCAAACTGGTCAGCTAAACATTTTTTTAAAGAGGTTATCTCCTCGCTATCATTACTAGTGATAATTATGTCATCAACATAAACGATCAGAATAGCAATTCTTCCTTTGTCAGAGTGTTTAAAAAATAAGGTGTGATCAGTCTGAGCTTGGGTGAACCCTCTTCCCTTAACAGCTTGAGTAAATTTCCCAAACCATTCTCTGGGAGATTGTTTAAGTCCATAGAGAGACTTCTGCAACTTGCACACAGAACCATCCCCTTTTTCAAAACCAGGAGGTGGATCCATGTAAACTTCCTCATGTAGATCACCATTCAAGAAGGCATTCTTAACATCTAACTGTTGTAATGGCCAATCAAGGTTGGAGGCAAGAGATAGCAGAACGCGGATAGTGTTAAGTTTGGCAACAGGAGCAAATGTCTCCTGATAATCTATCCCATGAGTCTGAGTAAATCCCTTAGCAACAAATCTGGCCTTATACCTATTGATGCTATTGTCTGCATTGAATTTTATTGTGAACACCCACTTGCAACCAACAGTTTTCTTTCCTTTAGGTAATGTCACAAACTCCCATGTTCCATTTTTTGTAAGTGCATCCATTTATTCTAATATAGCATTCCTCCATTTTGGGTCATCAAGTGCTTCTTGGATATTTTTGGGTATCCTGGTACTATCTAACATAGTGTTGAAAGCACGAAAATCTGGAGACAACTTTTCATATGAGATATAATGGGAAATAGGATGAGCAATGCAAGATCTAGTACCTTTCCGAAGAGCAATAGGCATATTAATGCTGGCTGTACTAGTACATTCAAGTGGGTTGCTGGAACAAGGACTCGAATCAGGATCCTGGCAGTCTAGAGTATCTTCATGTGTTTTGCGCCTGCTGTAAAATTTTCCCCATTTACCAGGAGGATCACAAGGAGGATCATTAGATTCAGGTATAGTTGCTTCCCCTGTTTCCTTCCCAATAACTCCCCCTGTTTCCAAAGGCCAAGGTAAGACAGCAGCATCATTTGGTTTCCCAGGCTTATCTTCATCCATACCAATACCAATAGACTCCCCCTGAAGAGAAGTCGGGGAAAAAAAGGATTGTGTCTCATAAAAGGTAACATCCATGGAAACAAAAACCTTACGGAGAGAAGGTGAGTAACACTTATAACCTTTTTGATTAGGGGAATATCCTATGAAGACACATCTAACAGATTTAGGGTCAAGTTTGGACTTGTGATGTGGAGGAATATGCACAAAAACCACACAGCCAAATATTCTGGGAGGAAGAGAAGAAACAACACTGAAAGAGGGAAAAAATTTAGCAAGACAAGATAAAGGAGAATGGAAATTTAGTACCCGAGAAGGCATCCGGTTAATGAGATAAGAGGCTGTCAAGACGACTTCCCCCCACAGATATTTAGGGACATGCATCGTGAATAAAAGAGCTCGAGCAACTTCAATTAGATGTCTATTTTTTCTTTCAGCCACCCCATTTTGTTGAGGGGTGTTAGGACAAGAACTTTGATGAATAATTCCATGCTGGTTTAGGTAATCTCCAAGAACAGAATTAAAATATTCAGTACCATTGTCTATTCGCAGAATTTTGATAGAGGTCTGGAATTGAGTTTGAATCATAGCATGAAAATTTTTAAAGGTGGATGCCGCATCAGACTTATCTTTCAAGAGGTATACCCAACATACCCTAGAATGATCATCAATGAAAGTAATAAACCAACGAGCACCCGAGACATTTTTTTCACGAGCAGGTCCCCAAATATCACTATGAATCAATGTAAAGGGAGAAGATTCATGATATTTTTTAGGAGAATAAGTGGCACGAGAATGCTTTGCAAGCTGACAAATATCACAAAGAAGGGAACTTGGCTTTTTATTGATGAACAAGTTCAGGAATAACATCTGAAGATAGACAAAATTTGGGTGTCCTAACCTACGATGCCATAACAAAACATCATTACAATCATCTGATAAACATAAAGAGTGGTTTGAAAAAATCCTCCTTTCACAAGGATCCTCTTTAAAATAGTAGAGCCCTTCTTCCTCTCTAGCACTGCCAATCATCGTCCCCGAGTCCTGTTCCTGAAAGGTATAAGCATTTGCAGAGAACTTAGCAACACAATGCAACTCAGCAGTAAATTTGCTAATTGAGATGAGGTTACAGGTAAGAGAGGGAACATGAAGGACTGGATTCAAAATAATATGCTCAGAAAGTTTAATGGATCCCTTCCCCGCAATAGTGGAGAAATTCCCATCAGCTGTTCTTATTCGTGACGGGTGATAGTAAGGGGTATAGGAGAAAAATAAGGTTGCATTATCTGTCATGTGATCAGAGGCCCCTGAATCAAGGATCCAACGATTACTACGTTCAACATGGAATGCCATACCTTTTTGAGCAACATGACTAGTTGCCTCGACAGGTTGAGATATCAGTTTCTGAAATTGCTCATACTGGGCCTTGGAGAGGAAAACACCATCAAGGTTTGAAGGGACATGAGACACCTCCCCTTTATCTTCGGAAGATACTTGATTAGCATGATTCTTGTTCTGTCATTTTGGTTTCCAGTTTGGTGGTTTTCCATGAATTTCCCAACATTTTTCACGGGTGTGACCACCCTTATTGCAATGAGAACACCAACGGTCAGAACGTTTTGAGTCCCCAGAAAGACGAACAA
>NW_026898372.1:0-50948 GCF_033153095.1 Gastrolobium bilobum | reverse complement strand
AAAAAGGATTTTAAGAATTTCCTTTTTTACTACCTCTTTCATGTGTGTAATAGGAAGTGTGTTAATTCCTTTTATGTCTGCCAAAGACCAACCTATAGCTCTCTTAAATTTTTTTAAAACAGTCAGCAACTGTTCTTCCTCTAACACAGTGAGCAGGTTGGACACTATAACAGGCAATGTGTCTTGTTCTCCTAAGTAAGCATACCTAAGGTGATTAGGCAGAGGCTTGAGCTCTAACACAGGGGGCTCTTCAATTGAGGGTTTGGGAATTTTTAACCCTCTCTTGGCCAATTCTAAGGACTCAAAATTTTTATTTTTCCAAACCACACAAGATCTGGAATTTAACCATTTAACCACTTCCTCTGAATCAGTTTGACTGATTTCAAGACCCTCAAAACCAGAAATTTGTAAAGAGTCCAATGCAGATTCATGCATAAATTTATCTTTGACTACACAGTCAATGATATCTAGCCTAAAACACTCCTCTATGTCTCTTGGGTATTTCATGGCTTTCAAAATATTAAATTTTACTTGCTCACCATTCACATTCATAGCCAACTCACCCTCCTTAACATCTATCACAGCCCCACCAGTGGCTAAGAAAGCCCTTCCTAAAATTATAGGCACCTCTCGGTCTTCCTCATAGTCCAAAATAATAAAGTCAGCAGGTAGAATGAATTTATCTACCTTCACCAAGACATTCTCTACTTTCCCTTCCGGATAAACTAAGGACCTATCAGCCAACTGTAAAGTGACAGTGGTGAGATTAGGCTCTCCTACTTTCAGCTTTTTGTACACACTCAAAGGTATTAAGTTGATACTAGCACCTAAATCACACAATGCTCTGCCTATGTAGTGGTCTCCTATGGTACATGGGATTGTAAAACTTCCTGGGTCTCCTAATTTAGGAGGTATCTTACTAAGCAGATATTGACTGCTCTCTTGTGTAAGAGCAACAGTCTTAAACTCTTCTAGCCTCCTTTTTCTTGAAAGAATTTCTTTCATGAATTTCACATAAGTGGGCATTTGTTCTAATGCATCCACAAATGGAATGTTGACATGCAAATGTTTTAGGAGGTCTAGAAATTTCCTAAATTGAGTGTCTTGCTTCTGTTTTTGTAACCGTTGAGGGAAGGGTGGTGGAGGTCTTTTTGAGGCAGCAGGTGTCTCACTATTTGGCTTAGGGGTCGAACCCCTTGGAGTGGATTTTTCCATGGAATTATTCCGTAAAGGCTCATCTATAGGGGGCTGATTGTCTGGTTCAACTAGAATGAGCAAGGGGACACTATGCGCAGCCCCTTGGGGGCTGTCATGAACAACAGAATTCTGAACAGGTTTAGAATTTGCATCTTTTTCTTTCTGCATGTTCTCCTCTTCTCTTTTTTTTAATGTGGAAGGTCTAACCACAGCTTCTGGCTGATTTACAGATCTGCCATTTCTAAGCTCTATCATATTGCATTGCTCTTTATTTCTCCTAGGCTCTTTAGTGTTACTAGGCAGGTACCAGGGGGTCTGGTATTCATAGTGTTTGCTAAATGGCCTAGTTGGGATTCTATGTTCCTCAAGGATGCTGGAATACTTTGCACAACAGCTTCCAAGCTATTTTGCTTGGTCTCATTTTTAGCCAAATATTCCCTCAACAAAGCTTCTAAGGAAGATGGTGGAGCAATAGGCAGCTCACTAGGCTGAGCAAAAGGTTGCTGCCTTGAAGGTTGTTGGTAATTTTGGGAGGGAAAATGTGGTTTGGTTTGGGCATTTGAAGGGCCAGCTTGCTGCCCTTGCCCTTGGAAAAATTGGGGCTGTTGATTCTGCCTCCATCCTTGATTAAAATTAGTGGAAAAATTATTTTGGTTTCCCACATAAAACACAGATTCTGGGTTGGATGGGCAACTATCATACAAATGGGGCCCACCACAGCAAACACAAGTTACACTTGTGTTTATTGCGTTAACTTGAGGTTGGGTCACAGGTATTTAAGGTGTAGGTACAAGAACTTGGGGTTGGGACAATCTTGCCTCAATGGTTTGTCCTTGGGTTCTCACTAAATTGGACAATGCATCAAACTTGGCTGAAAGGGCTGTTACAGGGTCTATCTCATGTAAATCAGCCACTCTCCTTGGCTGATTTCTCTCTTCAGGCCATTGGGCATAATTTTGAGTCATTTGTTCTAACAACTCATGGGCTTGGTTAAAGGACATAGTCATAAACATGCCATTAGCAGCAGAATCTGCTAAGGCCCTGTTTTAAGTATTCATGCCATTGTAAAGGGTTTATAACACTGCCCAAGAGGGAAAACCATGGTTGGGGCATTGCTTAAGAAGGTTCTTGTACCTGTCCCACACATCCACTAATGTCTCACCATCCCTCTGCATGAAGTTAGCAATATCACCTCTAGTTTGCACTATTGGAGGGGAAAAATTTCATGATGAATTTCTCAGCAAGGGTGTGCCAATTGGTTATGGAGTTGGATGGAAGGGAGTTCAACCACTCTTTGGCTTTGTCAGCCAGTGAATGAGGGAAAAACTTCAATCTTAGCACATCATCCGAGATGTTGGGATTCTTAAAAGTGTTGGCCACTTCTATGAAATTTCTAAGGTGCTTATGTGGGTCTTCCATCAACAACCCATGGAACTGCCCCATGTTTTGGAGCATGTGAACATCACCGGTTCTAGCTTAAAAGGCACTCCATTCACAGGTTGAGCTATGCTTGGATCTAACTCATCCAACACAGGTATGATGAAGTCCATCATGGACCTATCATTGTCATTTATTACAAGCGGGTTTTCTATCCTTGGTATTTCTTCCTCATTCCCATTTCCATTCCCATTTCCATTTCCTACATTCTCCATCTCTTCAAAATTTGGGATTGGGATTTGCCTTTGGGCTCTTCTCCTAACTCTAAAGGTCCTCTCAGGTTCTGGGTCAAATGATTCTATGAACGGGTGTGGAGTTGCACTCATGCACCCTTTTTAACTAAAACAAGTAAACCTGACTTAGCTAAAACACCTAGATTACTAACCAATTTTTATGCAAAACAAGCAAAAAATAAACAAACAAGAACCTGCAAACAGAAAAGTCCCAAGACAGTTCACAGCTTTACAACTTTATAAGGCAGACTCACTAACAGAGTGAGACTGATAATTAAAATAAAACTGTAACTACAAAATTATGAAATAAAATAACAATTATGAACTATTAGACTAAAAAAAATTTAAATGACATAAAAAAAACAGAATATGAACAGAACAAAGTTTTAAGCTATTAATATTCACGAACTACAGTAACACACCTGAAACAGAATTCAAATTAAGCTAAACTAAAAACAGCAAAAATAAGCAATTCAGAAATAGCAATCACACAAAGAAATCTGATCATGTACGCCTCGATCCCAAAAACTTGTTGCCTTGCTAACAGTTATGCAAGTAATGCGCGCAATATACGCGACCACAAGTAATATAGGGCTTTTGTGAGTCCCAGTTATCGTTCCCACAAGGATCTTTGCGTTTTAACTTGAAATAAATGGTAATTGCTAAAAGAACTAAAAATAAAAACAAATAAAATTAAATGCTACTACTATTCTTAAATAATGAACTGAAAATGTTTTTGTGTGGAGATTTTCTCTTTTTAAAACAGTGAACTTAGTTGATGAAAGGATCTTTTGAACTGTTGCCTAGAAAAATGACTAAACTAAAAGACTTGTAAAATATTTTTTTTAATGATTTTCTTTTAAGATTTAAAAGAGAAAAATAATTTTGAAGTTGAACAAAAATAACAAGCGACAAAGATTGGTTTTAAAATCAGTATTTGGAAATGAGTTGGGTTTTCAATTTCCCCTTCACTCAAATGTCATTAGGATGCTTTAATAGAAAACAGAAATTGCTTTCAGCTTAACGAAAATACTAGAGTAATTGTTGTTTCGCAACATCAATTTTCTTCCACTGACAACAGTTGGCATATCCCTATCTCACTGTTGTCTTAGGACTTTGAGACACCATTTTCACAAGTTACATGGGGGTAACTCCATCCCTGAAGCCATACCCATTGAGAGAGATTTTTCTCTCAACTTTCCATGTGCTCACAGTGGGATCTAGTGTGAGTTATTTCCCAATACTCTCACACCACTAAGAGCTGACTATGTGTGATCATCACATAACAAACTCAGAAATAAGCATGCACAGTAAACTAGCTGAAAAACAACCCTGTAAACATTAAACCATCATCTACTAAAAGTGAGTTCTGGGTACTTTATCCAACCCAACTCTCAGAAAAATTAGCTCATCACCACAAGTTGATGAGCTAAAATACAGCAAGTGTTCATAATAAAAATAGAAACTTTAAAAGGTACTGGAAATAAAAAAACTCAGGAACTATCAACAACCGATAGTCCTGACCACAGTGCTCATAAAATTTACAAACCGATTACTAAAATAAAGACAGAAAACAGTAGCATGAAAATAACCTAAAGAGCAAAATAAAAATTATCAACAAAGAGAAGAGAGGTAGGGAGAGATAGCTGCCTACAAAAAGCCCTTCGTCCCTCCTTTATAGCTGCTCCAAAATCATCCCCTCCAACGTACGCTCCTTGCTCCTTTTGATCGTGGGAGTCTCCTTGTACGATTCAGCAACGCACCCCAAAAAGCAGCCCTTTCCACTAACGACCTCCAGCTCATCAACTCTTTTGGATTTTTCTGGATTGAACCAAGAATCGGTTAGGGTTTGTGTGGGATTGGTTCGATTCGAGAAATGAACCGTGATGGAGTCTAAGGTTCTGTGTCTAGGATGAAAATCAAAAGGGGTTTTCGGTTTATTTGTCCGATTCAATGACAAACCGTGATGGAAGGTGAGGGATTGAGATGGCTTTACTCAATGGTGATCTGTGTTAGGGTTTTTTTTTCCTTTTCTCTTTCTCACGATCTGATCTGTTTCTTCTTTCCTTTCTTTTCTTTCTTTTTTGTTTATTTGCTTTGGGCTGCTGCATTTTTTCTATTTCCTCTGGCCCAAGTCTTTTCTTTTCTTCCTTCTTCTAATCTTCATTTAGGTTGCTGCTTGATTTAATTATCTGGCCCATCCTCTTTTTTTTTTATTTTTTTTCTTTCTTTTGCCATTTCGGGCTGATGAACATCAAATGAGTGGCCCAATTTTCTTCATTCTTTTTGCAAGGAAGGATAACACTGTTTGGGCCTGAAACA
Organism: Gastrolobium bilobum; assembly: GCF_033153095.1. Taxonomy (NCBI): domain Eukaryota; kingdom Viridiplantae; phylum Streptophyta; class Magnoliopsida; order Fabales; family Fabaceae; genus Gastrolobium; species Gastrolobium bilobum. Next base: position 45,759 of record NW_026898372.1, on the reverse strand, counting down.
CAATAAAAATCAACCCATTAACTTTTTCAACCAACAAAAGACAATTCACACAAAGTTGGGGTATTTAATTCACAAAATCTATTCATTTCCCTTCATTTGCAATATAAAGCATTTGTTTTAAGTCTTAATTCAGAGACTTATCACCAGCCAAGTGGTATTCAATGCATTCAAAATTATTTTAATAAATAGACATCTAATATTTTCTTAAAATATTCCATACAAAATGTTGATTTTTCATAATTTAATATTTTAATGAAAGAATGTTTGCACACAAATGCCCAAGTGAAATGTAGGCAAAATTTCAATGATTTTCCTTATAATCCTTGAATCTTGACCAGCTGGTTCAATATAAAAAACAATGAATTGTATCCTGCAATAATGATATTTATTATTCAATAATACTTATAATGAAGACTTTTATTATTCAGTAATATTTTCAGTATAGGTGAAATATTTATCGATTTCTTTTTTCATTAAAACTTAGTTAAACAAGACTTTGTATGGTCTCCTATCTACTTTTTTGTTGCAACAAATCAAGTAATGCTGAAATTTCAAATAACTTTTCATAGTTTAATTTTTTTCTATTTTTTTATACTTCTAACTTTTTTAAAAGTATAAAGGGATTAGGTATCTTCATAACTATATAAGATATTATGTATTACTATTATAGATTTTAAGAATTTAGTTATAATTTTATAATTAGTAAATATCTAATTGAAAACATCCTATTTAAATTTAAATTATATGAAACTATTTATAATTTAATTAAATTATAAAAATATAAAAGGGATAAGATATTGTGACACACAAATAATGTTACGCACAATGTTACGACCACATTTTAACCGTTGATTTCCGCCAATCAACGGTTATCATTTATTGCGAATTAATAATTAATTAATAAGTTTGATTTGAAAAATGATAACCGTTGATTGGCGAAAATCAACGGTTAAGATGTGGTCGTAACATTGTGTGTAACATTATTTGTGTGTCAGAATATCCTATCCCAAATATAAAATATAAATTACCTAGTTAATTACAGTTTTAAAAACAAATGTCGAGAGTTTATTGTTTGTTATTTGGCATTTTGACAATATTAATGCATTTAGTAAAAAAAATATTAATGCATTTTTCAAATTATTTTCTCATATAATGCACTTAGCTCGTAAGAAAGAGACGCAAGACTTAATCAGCACAAGAAAGATGCGAGACTCGATTTAGATGGTATTTCCACATAAGTCCCACACGGAAGAGTAGCGGGACTCACTGATTAAAATCAATTTAATTACACACTTGTCTCTTGTTGGTGAAGATTTGGGTAGAGTTCCTAGGTTCAAGTGTTGAATGTCTTCCAATATATTGGGTAAAAAAGAATATAATTTGGTCATTTCCAACTCAAATGGTTGCATGTTATTAAACTCGGCCTAGTTATTGATCCGTTCGACGTATCGAGTCATTGGTTTAACCACATAACTCGGTAAGTATATGTAAATCTATAATTTATATTAAAAAGACTATAATCATACTCAAATGTAAAAAAAATAATACCAATTCTAAATATTTTAATATGAAAAATAATAAATCATACATTATTATCCAATAAATGATCAAATTAACAAACATGTAATGTTTGTGATATTGTGTTTTAGGTTCAGCAGAAGACATCTCTAGCTATAAATTAAATCAAAATTCTTTGCATAGTGCACAATCAAGATAATATTAGTGTTGTACGGACACAATTTATGTAAGTCATAAACAAAAAATCACTCAAATATTTCAAAAGAAAACAAATCATTTGTGAATTTAAAAAATGATATCCTTTATGATTTTTTTTAAACAAATTTTTTTTTAAGAACCAAGTCGGTCAGAGGTAATGAGATAAAGGATCTCTCACCCCCAATACAACTCACTATCATATACTTAGTGGTGGGCTACCTCACTCACAACATAAGGTAATGGGCAAAGCAGTTATTGCTCATAATCTCTCATCATTAGGGAATATTTTTCATTTATATATACTTATCTTTACTTATTGAAGAGGTATCTTACATCCACATTGCATTTATGAGCTGTTACTCTACCAAAATATATAATCATCGTGCCCTCTACATAATCCCTCTCTCTTAGTCATCTATAAGATATTAACATCGAGACTCCTCCAAGAGCACCTCTATAGCAACATACTTCACCCTATAAGTAGTGGCGGAGCCAGGATTGGAGGGGAGGGGGGCGAAAATTAATTATTGTCTTGCATAATATTAGTATTTATTTTACCTATTGACCTCGTAGGAACTCATTTAGATAATTTCCTACCAAAATATTAACATTTAACAACATTTGAAAGATTGAACAAAATGTACTATTGGTCGGGTTCAACAGACATAAAAAATAGTTTAAAGCAATAATAAAAAAAAAGTTCCTTAACTAAAACAATGCTTTTAACTACATTTTTAAAAAAATAAAAAATAAAAGACTGCAACCAAGTTGCCTCCAAAAGTGAACCTTTTAAGTTAGAACAAACACATTTTCTCTATATGAAACCACTACACAAAGAGAAACACAATGCAAATGAAAAGAGAGCAAAAGGTGGCAAAAAGACCAAAGCTTTCATTAACCAAAACATAGGATATGAAAATTAAAAAGAAAATGCAGAAAAAATTACACATAACACACACATTAGGTGAAGTCAAGTGGAGGTAGATTTCAACTTGGATCTCAAATCAAAACTTCCAAAAGAAGAAAATCTAACAATAATAACAGTATTATATTTGGCCTTCAACTGTATTAATTTTTTTTTAATTTTTTTTCGGTAGGGGGAGGGGGGCAACCACCCACCCTAGCCTCCCCTGTCTCCGCCCTTGCCTATAAGGATAGATAGCTAAGCTCTCCAACACTACCAGTTGACTTAGTTTTTTCTTTTTATACAAATAGAAACTTATTACAAATGTTAACAATATCTATGTATGGATGCACTATGTTAGTTGAGCCATCGATTATGTTGAGAAATGCGTTAATCGCCGATATCATGACTTGTAACCCATTCAGTGAGTTAATGAATGTAGTTATTACTTACAATTTACAAACTTGGTCCTCAAAAAAGCAAAAATTGTTTTTGAATCTGCAAAAAAAAAAAATTCCTTAGTTTTCTCTTGTAATTTTTTGGTAAGCTAGTTTCTCTTGTTCTTATTCTCAACAAATTGTCATTACCATTGACTCACAAACGCACTTTTTGGGAAATTATTTCCTTGGTCACTCTCTCTCCCCCCCTCTTCCCCTCTCTCTCTCCTCTTTCCTCTCTCCTCTCTCCTCCCCTCTCTCTCTCACAAAGGGTGCATTGAGCCGGGACCTCTACATGTTTGCTCCACTTTTTGATTCGTTTGATTCCTTCTCGGAGGATTTACCTCGTCCAGACCTTTGTGCGGCCAACTTTCTAGGAAGATTTCATCATCATTGGGGAAGCAGAACCTAGCATTTGTGGACTTGTCTCCAAACAAGGTCAAGGGTGATGCATCAATGCTATTTGTGTCCAAGAAAAGAAAATTCTTTTCAGGAACTTACTAGCTTTTGAAACGAGAAAAGTATAAGGCTTTGTTTTGGAAGTTGGTTTTAGGAGGGGAATGAAAGGAAAATGAGAGTTTTAGTAAGTCTTTCTCTTGTTCGTGAGTTTAAAAAAATGAAGGGAAGAGTTTGAGGATTTTTACTAAACCCTCAAAAACCCTCCTTCTCAAAAGAATTTTGACGGAAAAAATATTCTGTCAAAATTCTTTACATAATCTAAATTTCGTCGAAAGTTTCGAATCAAATATTTCTTTCAAAATTTCTAACAAAACAATTTATGTCGAAATTTTCGTCAGAACACGTTTCCATTGAAATTTTGAATGGAAAACGTTCCGTCAAAATTTTTGACAGAATTCTTTTTCGTTTAAAACATTTGACGGAAACTAAATTTCGTCGAAAATTTCGATAGAAAATTTATTTTTGTAAAAATTTTCATCGGTTGAAAAATTCCGTCGCTTTTTGACGAAAAGTATTTCGACGAAAAAATATTTTTTTTGAAGAAATTTTCATCGTTTACAGCGTAAAAATTTCATCGAAAATATGATCTTTTTTGGTGTTGTGAAAAGTACATACATAATTTTGTTAGAAATTTTAAATTTAATTTAATTTGTAAAATATAATAATTATATTAATTTTAAATAAAGGTTAAAATGGTAAAACTATCTCATTAATCCTCAATTTTCCTCCTTTACTATTTTTTTAACTCCCAAATAAGGGAAGAGAATACCCTTCAATTTCCTTCCCCTCCCTCCCCCTGATCCCATTTCTTCCTCTCCCCTCCAAACTCCCGAACAAAGCCTAAAGAGTATAATGAATTCCATGAGGAATTAGTTGGTGCGAAGAAGTGTAAAAAATGAAGATGTGCGATCATCAAAGAAGGTTCATAGCACAAGATTAAAGCAGAAGTCAATAGACCTTAGAACCATTAAGTGATTTGATTAGTTTGTCTCAGGGTCTTAAATATCTGTCAAGTATCAAACTTTTTAATTCAAAAGATCCAAGTCTTTGCGCGTGATTTTTCAATTGCAAGGACGGTCTAAATTCCTGGTAATTAAATTGAAGCGAACCATTTACAAAAAAAATAAAAAATTGAAGCGAACTATATGACTTAAAGATAGAAAAAAAAAAAGTTTTAAAACGGTTTTAAACCCTACTCATTCCTTAAAATTCTCTTTTGAGGTAAATTCATTGTTCAAAAGTTTGACAAATTTATATTTTGCATAAATTTATTTAAGTGCATTTTGGAGCTTTGAGTATAGACTTGGGAATTTTATCTAACTTCCTCACTTCACATTACTAGTTTATTCTTAAACAATCTTAAAAAATTTCCAGAAAAAAGTCACAAGGAGTTAACTAGTATCATTATCACATTGCATAATATTATATGTTGAAACTTGACACGAGCTGTCAAATTCGGACAAATTAATTAAATAAGATTTATTAAAATTTTGTAGTAAAGTGTCAACCTGAGTGGTCTTTCAAGGAGTTTGCAAAGAACCTAATCGCTCAGTTATAAAAATAAAAATAAAAATAAAATGAAAACGAAATGAAACTGAAAACTAAATAAAAACAAGAATAAAATAAAAATGAAAATCAAATAAAAACGAGAACTAAATAAAAAGAGAAACTAAGGAGAAACATAAACTAAAGAAAAATGGAAACTATAATGGGGTTTTTAATATGATTATAAATTTAAACGAAAATAAAATTTAAATAAAACGAGAATAATCAAATTAAAAGCAACAAACTAAAGAATTATAATCTGAAGGACATCCATCGTTAGTCAAATAATTACCAAATCATGGTTGACCCTAAAATTGAAGGTAAGAAAAGGAAGGGGATTCAAGGGGAAGGGAGGGGAAAGAAGGGAAGGAAATTGAAGGTTATTCTCTTCCCTTATTTGGGAGTTAAAAAAATGGTAAGAAAGAAATTGGAGGGTTAATGAAATATTTTTACAATTTTACCCTTTTTTTAAAAATTAATATAATTATTATATTTTACCAATAAAATTAAATTTAAAATTTTAAACAAAATTATTTATGTATTTTTCATACTACTAAAAAAGATCATATTTTCAACAAAATTTCTACGTTGCAAACAACGAAAATTCTGCCAAAAAAATATTTTTCCGTCTGAATACTTTTTGTCGAAAGGTGACGAAATTTTTATAAGATGAAATTTTGTACAAAAATAAATTTTCTGATGAAATTTTTGGCGAAATCTGTGCCGATGGAAATTTTTTTGTAAAATTTTTTTAGGAAAATGTTTCTGTTGAAACTATCGACAGAATTTAGATTCCATAAAGAATTTTGACGAAATATTTTTTCCGTCAAAATTTTTTACAGAAATGTTTTTCTTCAAAAAATGTTACGAAAATATTTATCGTCAAAAAATTTTGACATAAATATTTTTCGTCAAAAATTTTCAATGAAAATGTATTTCGTTTAAAATTTCGACAGAAATTTTTTTCGTTAAAAAGTGTAACGAAATATTTTTGTCGAAAACTTTTTGCAGAATTTAGATTCTATAAAGAATTTTGACAATTTTTTTCTGTCAAAATTTTTCTCAATGAAAATGTGTTCCGTTGAAAATTTTGAGGGAAATATTCCTCGTCGAAAATTTTGACAAACATGTTTTTTTGTCAAATATTTTGAAGAAATTTAGATTGTATAAATAATTTTGGCAAAAAAAAAATTCGTCAGAATTTTTTACAAAAATATTTTTTTTCACCAATTTTTACGGAAATATTTTTCGTTGAGAATTATCGCTGTAAATGTGTTTCGTTGAAAATTTTGATGGAAATATTTTTCGTAAAAAAATTTGATCGAAATGTTTGTCGACAAAAACATTTTGAAGTAAGTGTTTTCCTTTGAAAATTTTCGATGAAAATATGTTTTGTTAAAATTTTAGTTGAAAATATTTTTCCTTGAAAAGTTTGACGGAAACATTTTCGTTGAAAGTTTCGACGAAATTTAGATTCTATCAAAAATTTTGGTTAAATTTTTTCCCAAAAGAAATTTTTGTCAATGATTATGACCAAATCTTGTTCGGTCTCTAATTTCGTCTTTAGTTTCGACCAAAATGCTTTTTTGTCTCTATTTTTGACGTAATATAATTTTCGTCAAAAATTTCGTCATCATTTTTGATGAAATATTTTTCATTGATAAATTATGTCGATATTTGAGTCTTTTGTAATAGGGTTTAATAAGAGTTATGTTGTAGGAAAAGTGATTGTGTTATGTTATAGAGATTCGTTTTGCGTGCCAGAGTTTTTTTTTTTTTTTTGGTTTCAAAAATTGTGGGTCCCACAAAATATTGTGTGTGTAGGAAAGTTGTTGTGGTCATGTTAAATTATAGATACAAAACCCTTTGTAATAATGTCACATTTAAAAATGATTCATATTTATGTAATTTTCACATTTTAATGTTAAGGGTATAAAAGTAATTTTTAATATTTCCCCCCTTAAATCCTCTAAATTAGGAGAACTTTAATTTTAAGGGTGAGAAGGGTTTTGGAGGATTTTGCAAAAAACCCCCAATTTCCTTCCTTTATTTTTTTAAACTCACAAACAAGGGAAGTAATTAATAAAATCCTCTCCTCCCTTTCTTTTTTCTCCTAAAACTAACTCCCAAACAAAGCCTAAGCAAATCGGAATCCTTGCATTCGCTTAGGAACCCCTCTCAAGAGGATCATCTAGTGTTTGGTTAAATACGACGCATCTACTCCCGGAATCGCAGAATATTAACTCGTTCGACTTGAGTTCATTAGGTTAATTAATCTAACCATTAAATCTAATGATTAATCTCTTTCCCAAGAACGCAATCGCGTATCTGAGATTAAACACTCACAATCGCGCGATGTCAAATCGAGTTGGAAAGAAAAATGAATTGGATTCAAAATGATATGCAGGTCCTTAGGATTCAACCAATGAATCCTCAACCCTTGGGTTGATTAAAGAAAAAAAGAAAGAGAAAAAGGACAAAAATTATATTAATTTCAAAACTATAAAATGCAAATTCAAACGAAAGATAATTCACAAGGTCCCTACACTCACATTTTTAACCCCTAATCAAGCTGGTTTCAGACTCTACAAATCCAACTCAAAATAAAAGAAAACAAAACAGAAATAATAGCTCTAGGCCTCATGTACATTGAGTTCAAAATTATAACTTAAGACCACTTAATTAACTTAAATTCCAAAATCACGTTTCTAACTTGGACTCCAACTTCTACCATCTTCTTGTCAGAATTGGGCTTCCATGTCTTCATAACATTTGTAGCCCTCTGAATTATCTACAAAACAAGACAAGAATGAGATTAATCTGACACTTATAGCAAGAGTTATAATCAAAATACTGCAATAACGTAAATCTAAAAATTTATGATAAAAATGAATTAAATTAAATTAAGAGCCCAACTAATTAATTTAGTCAAAAAGTCCTTTATTCTCACAATAAACAAACCTAAAACTATTAATTAAGAGCACAAATAAGTGTAATAAATATTTATTATTAAAACCTCAGTTAGTGTATTGAAAAAAAAAAAAATTGCCAAAGTATTCGGTGTTTAGATTTGCTGGATAGTACCTCGTTTGGGAATTGTTCAATGTGATTTAGTTTACTCTATATGAGTGTGCGTGGAAAGCTATAGTGATGAAATATTTTATTATTTTTGTATATATAATTTTATCGTAACATTATTATTTAACAGCTTAAATATCATAGGAACAAGGCTTGTATAGAGCATTGTGGAAGGCTCCATGCAACAGGTATTATGGAATAACACTACATCCCGAAACCAATAAAACCAACGCAGCAAAACCAATCAAGCGGCACCACACTAGAACCGCAGTTCAGGAAAAAGTTTCCCTGCACAAATCTGTTTTACAAGATATCTTTTTAGTGATAAAAACTATGAATTTTTATAATAATTTTTCATAAACGCTCATATGATCATACGTTGCTAACTCCATTATACGGATCCTATCGGCTATCATCAACAGAACAAGTTAAAGCACAGCGGAAGTTTTCTTTACTCTTCTGCAGCACTAGCAGCACTTAGATCCACGCTGAGGTCAAGAACCTGATCAAAATCACACCGTTAAGAATATATTAGAATAAGAGATTTGTCCAATTACCCTAAAAGCTATCAAGAGAAACATGACAATCATTTTTCGAGCTTATCTCCGCATGCAGCCATGCCCGTGAGCAGGGATTAAAAAATAGGTTACGAGGAATCTGGATCCTCTCTCTCACGTGAAAATTCACATGACCATGTGAGAAATCATAACCATACAAAGATGGATCAAAGGTAATAAAAGAGGAGAGAGAAAAAATGTTAAAATAAATAATTATGAAATCATAATCGTTGATTTACTTTTGTATGGTTGTTGTAATCTTCCCACATGATCATATCATGTTTTTTTTTTTCACATGAGAAGACTCATTTCCAGTTACCAGTCCCTCTAAACAATAAAAATATTTTCATATTGACAAATCAGAGCGCAAATGCTATTGCAACAATAAAAATCAACTAGAATCTTCAAATATATATAAAAAAATCCGCTAACATTCTCGAGCAAATTATTCATTTATGCATAAGTCAATAATTTAATAAATCATTTAAAATTTACAATAAAAGATAGACAAGAATGACCGTAAAAGATATACATGATTTGGAAAGACAAATTCTATACATAAAGAAAAAGATTGAACAAAAAGCAACAAAGATTTTACAAATAAAACACAAAATAAGTGAAACTGAAAACCATCAAATTTCCCGCCGGATGGCCAGGGTATGAGAAATAAAGAGGATGGAATTTAAAAAACAAATGCAAATGTGGGACTTCCGCTAGATAGGGCTCATGAGGAGTTTCAGTTGGATTTTGCCATGGGGTCGTCTCATCCATGGGAGAGGCACCAGGAAGATTCCGGGAGTTATATGACGGGGTCCTTGAACGGAATCCTGATGTGGATGTTCTTGGATTTGTGCCTAGTTGTTGTGATTTTGTATGTTATGCATTTTACATGATGTTATTGTTGCACATTGAGTGAGCCATGGGGTGGATGATCCTCTAGTACCTTGGTTTACTGAGATATATTTGTATATCTCACCCCGCGTTTGGGGACATCATTTCAGGTGAGGTTGAGCATGGAGGAGTTGAGCACAAGGTGCATTTGGAGGGCATGACATATTGAAGAATTCCATTTGATGCACATAACATAGTGTTTAGTATTTGGACTTAGGTTTTGACATATTACCATGCTTTGTATGTCATGACCATATTTAAGTCTTGAAATTGACGTATATATATTTATATATATATATATATGCCTCTTGTTTATTGTGTATTTTAGTGAGCATGAGACTTGTCCAAGGCCACGTATATGTGTTTGAGGCATTTTGGAGTCTTGTAATGTAAATTGAGCAAATGGTGGATTAGTACATTTGAACCTTGTATAATATTAATGCATGGATATGATGAAAGGGCATTACGCCTATATTAGGATTATGATTATATGTATGTTGAAAATTGCATGCATATGGACCTTGATGATTGAAATGTGTCAAGTATTAATTAAGGAAGCAATATGATGCAAATGGTGTAATTACTATAAACTGAGATGGGTTGTAAGAGCCCCAAGGCACTATTGGACCTTGTGTGTGCCACCCATTGATTATTAGGTACATTTTGAGGTCATAGAACATAAAGCAACTTGGGATTTATTGGAAAAACAAAGGAGGTTCTGCCGAAATTTCTCAAATGTACCTAGGTTGTTGCTAAAATTTCACTCCCTAAATAATAAAATTGGACCCCTTGACCTTCATGGAAGTTGTAGGCCTTCCTATTATCTTTCCAACAAGACCAAGATTGTGTAAATTGAATTAGTATAACTCAAGTTATGGACAAAATACAAAAGTAGGTCAGATTGTCCTGTTTTGGTGCTTCCTCCAGAACTGCGGCGCTCTTAGCGTCAAGTTGACGCTATGAGCGCCAACCATCTGGGGGAGGCCGTAGGTTTGACGCTATGGGCGCCAGTCTCACGCTATGGGCGTCAACCTCCCTGTATTCTCACGCTATGAGTGTGGGGTCTTGGGGTTTTTAGCATCCATTTTCTTAAATTTCATAACTTGGGCTACGGTGCTCTGAATTGAGCGCGGTTTGAAACCACGTGAAGCTAAAGAGAAAATCTAGAACATACTAAGAAATGAGAGTCAAAAGATAAGTTTTAAATTGTTGGAGTAAATAAAATGGTTAAGACATTTAGTGTTAAAAATGAATAGAACGCGTCTTAGCTTTGTTGGTTTATGGGAATCACTTAGCAATCTTAAAACGAAAGAATTGTATGGTATTAGGCTTTGGCATTGATAATTCCGCATAAAGTTTTGAGTTATGATTACATTTAATTCAAAAGTACAAACAATATTAAAAAGGAAAAAAGTTTTCCCGTAATTACAAATAAACGCTGTGATTGTAACTGCGCTTAATATCATATTTGATGATAACACACCGGTCCGGTAACAGGGTGTTACATACAGGAGGCTTGTCACTTCCCCTGAATCTCTTCCAAAGCTGAAGGTATATTATTAAGTTTAAATTACAAAGATAGATCTCAATATACACCGGATTAAAGTTAAAAGAAATATACCTGAACAAGATTGAGTGATGTGGATTCTCCTCCGTAATATTCATTCCTGTCCATATGAAGAACCTGAACAAAGACATATTGAATATTATTTCCTAACTGAAATAAGCAATTACGCCAGAACATCTAATTTGCTACCAATTATATAGTATGCAAATGATACTCCAGTTTAGACTATAGATAATTGAAGAAGGAAAGGACAGAGTAGAAAGAAAGACTGATAACAGTTTACACTAGTGAATGCGGGGAATAGCTTGTATCCTGATTTTTGCGTGATAACCACAAACTTAAAGAGCTCAAAACTATGAAGAAATATAAAAACAAAGGAAATCGCATGTGTCAATTTCGGTCTTAAGCAGATTTAAATATATATCAAGGCATCGCACTGATTTAACACAAATCTGTAAAACAAAGCCCAGGCTTCGGTTAGAAGACCTTAAGGTCATCGACGGAGAAAAGACCACTGAGAATACATTCCTTGAGACCCGTGCCCAATACTATAACATCATACTCTTCATCCATCGTTGAATCAGACACGGATTTGAAGTTATGCTCGAAGGCCAACCGAGAGATATAGAAAGCCAGAGGGAAGTTACCGAGAGAAACAATTAGGGTTCCTGACTCTCCAGTTAATGATTAGATTTAGATATATATATTTATATTTGCAGCTGAACACACTTTGTAATTGATTGCTGACGGAAGAAGAAATGGATCTTCAATTAATTAACAAGTAATTAAGAATATCCGGTGTTCAAGCGTTTAAGACACTCCTTCTTCGGCTGCACAATACTTGCGATTTTTCTCAGCAGTTTATTATTAATTAAAAGGAAATAACATGTGTCATTTTAAATGATATAGACTTATATCATTTTATATCCTAACTGATGATTTCTGTCCATCAACGGTTATAATTTATTAAATTAAAATTATTAATTAATTAATAATAAATTTGGCCAACTAAGTTTGACCCAATAAATTATAACCGTTGATGGAACGAAAATCAACGGGTAGGATCTAAAATGATATAAGTTTCTATCCTTTAAAAGGATAGATGTTTTTTCCTAATTAAAATAAGGAAAAGCTTCAAAAATACTTATAAAACTATATGAGAATCACTTATCCCTCTTTCAAAATTTTAAATTATTTATTCTCTAACTTAAAATTTCTCTATCACTTGTCCCTACATGTTAGAAAAACTTTAAGTTAGGAAATATGTGATAAAAAAATTTAAAATTAAGATATAAATGATTCAAAATTTTAAAGATGAATTAAATAATTATAAAAGAAACTTTCTGAACTTTTTTCTTGTTGATAGTAGGGTAAAAATCTGCGTTGTTAGTTATGGTGATATAAGTAAAAACACAAAATTGCAGGCAATCACGGGAAATCAGAGTGCAATATACAAGCATAAAAAATTACATAAAATCAAACCCAAGCTCTATATTGAATATTGTATTCTTAAGATAATTTTGTTCCCTCGACGGTGCTTAACATGGGTGGACAAATTTCTTCCGGGATATAACAAATTATCTTTGTTTCGACGGTGGCATAACCTGAAGAAACAACACTGACAGACACAACAAATATTGATCAATCGTACAAAATGAAAGTAAATGAATGCAAAAGATTTCAAAAATCATTTTGATAGAATTTCGATACAAAAGAGAAATCAGAAAAGTCTCTGAATTTTTTCTAGTTTGCTTTCATATTTATAAATCATGACTGGTCACGATGAATAGTGTCTATTGACGGTAAAAAATCGTGCATATTTGGCAGTAAAAAATCATGTTTATTCACCCATAAAAAGTCATGTTTATTCGACGGTAAAAAAACATATGTCTTCATACCCAACTTTTTATTCATAAAATTTAAATTCTATAAGAATTACAACAATTTTCTCCTAAAATAATGAAAAAAAGCATTAGTGGTTGGGTTCGCTTTTTCTTCAGTTACTGCAGATAAGTTATCTCCAGTAAGCTCAATATGACGTCGTTTTGGGGCGGAAATCATGATATTTTTGTAATTTTAATTTATTTCAGGGTTATAATAATCTTCATATTTATAATTTTTTAAGATTTCTTTATCAAAATAACGTCGTTTTGAAAATAAATGCAGATAATTTATTTGCATTAATTGCAAAAATATTTTTCCCTTATTCATTTTAAAATATAAAACTTTATATTCACCACACACACACGTTTGACGGCTCACACTTCCCGTGGCTCCCTATCAGCCTATATTAGACACAATGCTACACATTGGAAGGTATATTGACCTTTTTTTTTACTCTGTCAAATTGGTCTCAGATACTCTCACTTGTTACTTACTCTATGTAGGTGTTGCGTGTGAATATAATCTATTATTTTTACGCAAGTGCATTGTCAACCAATAATTTAAGATTGTGATTTCATATCTCGTTTTCGCGAATATGATTTATGCAGTGCAAATTCAAATAAAGTAATAAGAACAACAATTATTTTTGTGGTTTATAATGAAAGATAAAAGGCAACTCAACTAAAATGAACTAACTAAACTAATTAAACAGAAAGCTAAACTCTTGAAAGTATGAATGTGAAACATAGGTTATGATTAATTTCTCCTATTCTGCAATGATGTAACAATGTTATTGTAAAGACTTATCAATTTTTAATTGATAACCAAACGCATGATTTTATGTAGGAAATATCGCAAACCTTACATATATAACTCAACACTTAATCACCATATCTCTATACTATAATTAACTATTGAATTCATTGAAAAACAAGTTCAGTCACTATGTGGTATGAATCATAACTTAATTAAGTTATTTAATCTAATTAATCCACATTATTTAACAAGAGTCTTGATTCGAAAACCTCTCAACCTTAGTCTCTTCCATTCAAGTATATCTATTGGTATGCATATAAAAATAAAATTAAACAAATTCATTAAGTAAATAATTAAAAATTAATAAAAATAATATTTAGGCATCCGTAAAAACATTATAATTTCACATTCAGATTTTACCCAATAATCTAGAGATAGTAGAGTGGTTCAAGTATAAGAAAGAGAATTATAGCAAAAGATTCAAGGAAGCTTGAAGACAAAAAACAAAGTAGTGGCATAGAGTGCTGGAGCAAAGCTTGTGCGCAGAGCCTAGACCAGATTATTGATGAAGCATTGTTTTTCTTGTTTTTAATTTTGTTTATATGGATTATTTCTTCCTAATTTTTTATGTAGCCTTATCTCGATACAACCTGTTTTGGCTGCTGATCCATTTGAGATAAGAGTTTATCCTCCTTAAATATGGGCTTGGAAAGCTATTTTATCTTTGTAATACCTTTATATTGTGACTTTTGGGGGGCGTTTGGTAGATGAGGTATTTTTTTTCATCGGGAAAAAAATTTGTTGGGAACATGATAGAAAAAATTTATTGCTGGGTAAGATAAGAAAAAGTGTTTGATATGCCAAAATTTATTGCCAGGTAAAATAAGAAAATGTGTGTTGGCTGTAGGCAAATTTTTTTACCACATTGGATGGTAATATTTTATAATGAGATCATGTGTAAAACATGTTTCTCAGCCAAAAAATTTTGCTACCCATTTTTTTTTTACTCTTACCAAACATGGCTAAACTATTTTTCTCATCCCACTTTTCTGGGCAATTTTTTTTTCCTCCTACCAAACATCCTCTTGGTGTGTTATCCTAGAAGATTTACCTTCACTCTGAATTCAAGTCGTATCCTTATATTCTTCTATTACGCGCTCTCATCGTCCAAAAATTGCATTCTGTTACTGTGATTGCTATAGAACTCGTGTGACATTTTTCACATGTTGAGATCGGTTAAGTGCTATAACTAGGGGTGTAAATGGGTCAGACAGCCTACAGCTCGATCTACATTGAGCCTGGCCTAGCCCGACCTTTCAGAGAAAGTAGAGTAGACTTAGGCTTATAAGAAAGCTTTTTTAACAAATAGGCCATAGGCCAATTTTGTTAAGCTTGGCTTAAAGCCTTGTAGGCTGGCCTATTTAATTTATTAAAATAAAATAAAATAGTAATATTTATTTTATGTGGCAAAGTACCAATATCAACCCTAATTTTTATGTGCATCACCGCTTCTCGGCTTCGTCTTTTCTTTCCCTTGTCTTGATGGTGGTTTAAAGATTTTTAGATGAATGACATTCTCTTGTAGACTTTATTTCAGCACCCAATAATTGTATTTTTCTTATTTTTCCCATTTCTTTGACTCTGTTTCTCTATGATATACATTCTAAAGCTGAGGTATTATGTTGACTCTTTTTTGTTTGTCATTTTTTTCTTATGAGAAGTACTAGTGCATACATTAATAGAACTTTCTTTGCTCTCTACAATTATTTTCTTTGCTTAGTATCTGCAGTGGGAGGCCTACAAGGCCTGTAGGCCATGACAGACTTTCTTATTTTTAAAAATAGGCCGGACTTGGCCTACAAATATAGCCTTTAATAGGCTAGTAGGCCAGATAGGCTGAATTTTTTTACGTAGGCTTGGACCAGGAAGGCCAAAGCCCAGCTCATTTACATTCTTAACTATAACACTCGTATATTATCTTAGAAATAAACACTCAACCAATTATCTGCTCTAGCTTCAAAATAAAAGATATTTTCTATGTTTTCCATATTTTATTTTTTCATGCATATGAGATGGAGTTTATGCAAATAATTCATCATTATATACCCTAAATTAACTCTCTTTTAGAGAGTTAACAACGCATCACACACCATCCAATTTTTTCCTCCTTCACACCACATATATCATCACATAACACCCACTCCCGACACATATAGAAAAGGGATCCCACGTATATCAACTCCTCTAATTCGCGTAGACATCAGCAGCCTATCCTCTTACTAAGAGCCTTCAAATTTAGTAGATATTAAAAATGATGATCCTTCGTCTTTAAATAATCAGATAATAATGGAACATGTGTTCCTATCCAATTTCATTTAATTATAAATTGTTCCGTTTCATTTTAACACTCGGAAACATACACCTTAGGCTCAGGCGGCCAGTATGATGGGCCGGTGTGTTTTGGGGCCCGCGTCCATGTTCGTCAATCAAAAGTCATCAATCCATCTATGAGACTATAAATAATCCACTGTGGCACCCCGTGAAAAATTGAGAGTTGTTCTCCGCTCGACACCGATTTTAGGGGTGAATATCAATTAACGAATTCCCCTCCTCACTGATAGAAGTTTCTAAACTCGCTACTTCCCAAGTGATCTAAATAGCAGCGGCAGCTGGATCGTCGAACAAGAAACCAGAACGAAAAAACTAAAAGAAAAAAAAACCCCTTCATATCCCGTTGAAAATGGCTCAAGAGTCACTCTCAGAAACCCCAGATGTCTCGCCGTCTTCGTCTACTGCTCAATCGCAGCCAGATCCATCTCTTTCAAGGAACGGTTCTTTTAGCCGGCTCAACGCTCAGGCACCAGAATTTGTACCCACTCGAGCCACCCCGCGGACCGATTTGCAACAACCTAGGCTCGTAGTACCTCCTCCTCCTCCTCCTCCTCCTCCGGCTTCAGGTACGGTGCATGTTTACTCACCGCCCCCAACTTCGCCGTTCCATATACCGATTCAAGGTCATGTCCCGGTCGCTAGTCAAGTCGTCCCGGTCCAGAATCACCATCATCATCTTGCCCACAGGCATCACGTTCCAGTTCACTACCGGTCTCATCATCTCCCGCATCAGTATTATGTTAGCTCTGATTCCGGTGTGCAGCAAGTTCAGCAGTCTCAAGTTGAGCCAGATCATTCTCCTTCTTCTAAAAGCAAGCTGTCCGATGAAGCTAGTCAGAAAATTTTGAATCAGGTGATCCTCACTTCCAAATGAATATGCCAATTTCAGTGCTTATCTTGTGATTCATGTTTCACAGACAGAATGGATGGTTCATAGTTTCAGTTGCTTTTTTCTAAAGTTCTATGGATGAATTATCTAGGTCGACGGAAGTATTCCTTGCTTCCGATTGCCCATCCATAATTTTTCTTAAACCTCAGATGTATCCCCACTCAACCACCTCCGGCCTCTTTGCGCTCATAGTAGGGACCTGGAGCTAACTCCTCATTGGAACAGATGCTGTATTAAACTGCAGGTAGGATGAGACTAACCCCATCGAGACTTCGAACGTGAAGGTTTTGCCATTAGCCCCAAAGAATCTTTCCATGTATTGAACGTGCAACCCTTGAGCCACACTCTGCTAGTGTGCCACTCCCTTGGGTTACCCATCGACAATTTTTAACCAACTTAAATATCAATATCAATCAAATATTTTGGTTAGCCTTGCCATATATACATTTGAGTCTCAGATTTTAGCTTTGTTCCATTCCTATTTCGATGTGGATCACCCAGGATTATGCACTGGCTAAGCCAGGCTTTCTTGCAGAATTGACTCCGTTGATCTAGTTAGGTAATGTTTGGATGGAGGAGTTTGGTGGGGGAGGGGAGGGGTAATTTTTTACTCCTAAATTGAGAGATTTATATCATATATATAAATATGAATAATGGATGATTGGAAGGTTACTTGATAATCTCTCATTTTAAAAAATTCTCAAGTAAGGATTATGGTCAATTATTTATTTAAAATGGAAAGTTATCTCTCCCATCCTTTCCTTCCAAACTCCTCCATCCAAGCCTACCCTTAGGGATCTGTCTGAAAGAGGACTAACTCAGAATGGGGTACATTGATCATCATATAGCCCCCTATTTATAGACATAGGAGAGATCCCCCAGGGTTTATTGGGCTTCTGGTATCTGTATAGTAGTGTAGATTTCAAGTAGCGGATTACACTTACATTTCTTTTTCTTTTTATCTTGGGTCATTGCTGTTGATGTCGAGATTCTTTATTGCTTATGATGGTGAGGTGTGTTGATATATTTTATGGCTTAGAGTAGTGCTATATTGTTCTCCTCACTTTTTTGGATATTGATTGAATGTCCTTTCTATAGTTGCATTCTTTCACAATTAAATTGTGCAAGAAGCTGGAACTTTGAGAGGAGAAGGCTTCTAATACAGTGTCCATATATTACTGTTTTCTTTTCATGGTTGAGGTTCATGATTTGGTTTGCAATTTTCTTTATGTCTTGTTCGACATTGCGGCTTCTGCTGTATGTGATATTGGGGATGGTAAAGTGAAAGAGGCAATGGGAAAATTTGTGAAGATACCCTTAGTTGCATTATAATAATTTAGAAAATGAATAACTCAATGTGAGCTGTTACTGTACTTTTCAGGTGTAGCATAACATTATGTATTTTTAAGATGGATTCCGGAGGCATTTCAGAACATTGATGCTTTTACATATTAATCAAGCGGATTTTATATTTTTGTGACATACATCTATTTATGTTTATCATAACATATTTCTCTAAGTTGCATCTTTTACCCTTTTTTTTCCTTTACTTCACGCATCACAACTTGACTAGGGTTTTGGTTGGGATTGTTTATATAATAATTTGTAGGTGGAATATTATTTCAGTGATTTAAACTTAGCTACTACCGATCATTTGATGAGGTTCATCAACAAAGATCCTGAAGGTTTTGGTAAGATAATATTTTCAGCTTCCTTCTTTTTTACTACTGAATTGCTATGGGACAAGCATTTCATTCTACTTCCTGTTTCACCTTACCCCTTTCCTCCTTTTTAAGGGAGGAACAGGATGATGGGATTTTTATTCAAAGATTATCGTATTAAACAATGCGATGCATTGATTCTTGTTTTTGTAAGATGGTAGATGGTTTCAGATTTGACATGAGTATGACCTACTTTTCTATATTCTTTCTGATGCTTTTCTATAATTATATAGTGCCAATATCTGTTGTTGCATCTTTCAAGAAGATTAAGGCCCTCATAACTAGTCACTCTCAACTTGCAACTGTTTTGAGGAACTCATCAAAGCTTGTAAGTTTGTTCACTTTTTTTCTTCATGAACTAATGTTATTCTTGACCTTATCCTTTGCTCTTTGTCTTGATCTTTTCATAATTTTATTCTTTGTTGCTTTTGAATAAACATAATTGCTGAATTCTCCAGGTAGTTAGTGAAGATGGAAAGAAAATCAAGCGTCAGTATCCCCTGACCGAGTCTGATATAGAAGAGCTACAAGTAATTTTTACTGCAATCTTGTGACTGACTTTAGGTTGTGTGAGAAAGTTTATTGATGCTGCATGTGGTTTCTTCAACAAGCAATACTTTTGATGGGTTGTATTTTGGTTACCTGCATGTCATGTATTCTTTTCCAAAATTTTTATTCATGATGTATTATTGTTAATAGTGGCAGCTCTCAATTCTGCTTCTTTCCTCTCTCTCTCTCTCTCTCTCTCTCTCATAACTAGCAATTTTTATTTTTTATTTTGGTAGTCTCGCATTGTTGTAGCTGAAAACCTACCTGAGGATCATTGCCATCAGAATCTTATGAAGGTTTTCTCTGCTGTTGGGAGGTACTATTGTAGCTTCCAATGAATGTTGTTTGTCTTGGAATCTTTTCCTTTATCTTTTTAACTTAATTACTGGCAGTAAAACTTGAATTGTAGTTATATTTTATGTGGCAGTGTGAAGACTATCCGTACATGTCCACCTCAAACCTCCAATAGCGGGGCTTCTTCTGCTTCTAGATTGGGAAAAGTTGATGGCATGTCTTTATCTAACAAGGTAAACATACTGGATGCATGAATTCGTCTGCTATAAGTCCATCATCGTCCTTTGCTTTTGTCTTCATCAATTTTTTTAGCATGCAGGTAGTAGTTTATCAAATATATATAAATGAATTTCAGTTCTGGTGATGAAATTGACCATTTACTTGAACTCTATATGATCATGGTATCCAAATTTTTCTTGATATTGTTTGAGGTCTTCCAGAGAACAGATCTATTTAAATTTGGTTAG
Source organism: Gastrolobium bilobum (assembly GCF_033153095.1). NCBI lineage: Eukaryota > Viridiplantae > Streptophyta > Magnoliopsida > Fabales > Fabaceae > Gastrolobium > Gastrolobium bilobum. Next base: position 25,654 of record NW_026898372.1, on the reverse strand, counting down.
TAGTTTTTGTTTGAGTCATTTAGAGGAAATGTAGTTCCTGCCTGCTGCAATCCCAGTCACTGCCATTGCTGATATAAGATAGGGTTATGTAGCATTTGACTCAATATTCACCTGAGGGATGTTAATTGTATGTTCAGTTTTGGTCCCATGAGCTTGGCTGCACATCAATAATTAGTTTTCAGACCTTTTTTGCTGCTTTGACCTTCCCAGTGTAAATATTTGTTTTTCACAAATTTTTAATGATGTAAAAACTCTTTATTTCAACTGGTAGTCTTATGATGTGAAGTATAGACATGCCCCACCTGTGTTGCATGCTACCATTTTGGGTTGCTGGCAGATTTAATTTCAGGACATGAACTTATGCTAGTCAAACATGCAAGTGATGAGATTCCTGTCTCTATTTTCTTTTAGTATTAATGGAGAGAAGGTAATTTAATGAATCTAATATAACTTTTTGTTCCAGTTGCATGCATTTGTTGAATACGAATCTGTTGAGCTGGCTGAGAGAGCAGTAAGTACCAATGCCTTCCCTGAATTGGCATGGAATTATTTCAGGTTACTTTTCAATTGAGATGACATTTTAGGCCATATAATGATAAGATCGAGAACTATTGGCAGGTTGTTGAGCTGAATGACGAGGGAAACTGGAGGAGTGGCCTCCGGGTTCGTCTAATGCTTAGACGCATGGTATACATTAAAAATTTCTTTTACTCCATCTCATGTATGCATGTGTTTCCCTATTTTTTTGTTCATATAACTGGTTCCTTATTTGAAGAAGGGTTCTTTTTTAAATATTTTTTTTTTAAAACAATCATATCTCTTTTGGCTTCATCAAAAGGTACATATCCTGATTTTTTCGAAACTTACTTGAATGAAATAAGAAAAAACCCTCACTAGTCTGGCATGATGGTCTCTTGAGTCGTTCATGTTTTGAGGGGAATTCCACAAGCTGTTAAGCCTGCTTTTTTGTGTGTGTGTGGGTGTGTTTGGAGAACCAAAAATATTAGGTAGGTATTGATTTTTGTGGTTTAGATATAGATATATTATGTTATTATTTTATTTCCAGTCGAAACCTGCTCAAGGAAGGGGGAAGAAAGGACTTGATGTTGAAATTAGCTGTGAGGAGGATTATACTTTCGTGCCTGAGCCGCAGCCAAATGAGAAACAATTAGAAGATGCTTCCTTTCCAGATATTCAGCTGCATGAACATGTGGTAAGTGCTTGCTTATTTTTATTGACTGATTGTAGCAAATAATTATAAGAATCATATTTCAATCTCAAGTTAATTGGAATGGTTTAACTAAAGGATAATACTTTTGTAGCACGGTCTTTTTGGGTAAATAGTATGCAATTTTTAGCATTCTTTGCTCCCTTTGTTATCCCTTTTAAATCCTCGAGAAAAATCATACAGGTTCTAGTACATGTCTTTGGGATTGTGTTCTTGGGAACTGTTCCCCCATATGTTCAGGAGTCCTTCCAAACGTGTTTGGGCTTTTAAAAGAAAAGTATACTTTGGCTCATTTTGGCAATTTAGCTTTGTTGAATGAATTCCGATATGCTGTGATAATGGGGTTTCATTGCATCATTCACGGCATATGTCAATGTCCTCTTCAGTTGTCATGTTAATATTTCTGAAGAGTAGTTTGAGGACAGCATAGCACATACGCTGTCTATATCCTTTTTAATTTAGGCCGTAATTCTTTTTATTTTTACTTGGCAGGGAGAAGAATATGGTTATGACAAAGAGAGTGGGCAGAGGAAAGGCCGTAGCCGGGGCCGGGGTAAGGGACGTGGCCGGGCTCACTGTCATCAAAATAATCGGGTGAATCACTTGGGAATACCCTCCTCCAATAATTCAATTTTAACTGAGCAAGTCGTTGCCAAGCAACCTCCCGGGCCCCGTATGCCAGATGGAACAAGAGGATTTTCTATGGGTCGGGGAAAGCAGGTCGCTGTTAATATAGCATAATATTGTTTAATCAATAGATTAACCAAGTTTGTTGTTGTGCTTGTAGTGAGTATATGTTGGTGCTGGGACAGAAAGATTGTAGCAGTGCTTGTATGTGGACTGTATTGCTGTCGCATATTTAAAGGGTAGACCAGAGTGGGTAGTCAGCACATGAGATAAAAAATCGTGTTAAAATGTAGACGTGATGATATTAGGCTTCTTTGTGTTTTTTAAGAAAAAATGCTTAATTTTCGCAAAGTACATTGAAGCTCATTCTACCTTTTTTCTTTTAGAGAGAATAAGCTACCAACCATTCTCTCCAAGAATGAAATTCCGTATCCAACTAAAAGCTTCTAAGAAGAAAGATAAGCAATTAAATATTATAATTTAAAAACCAAAAATAAGCAATCCTCTCTTCCAACTCCCGCTGATGCAAAGAAATAATGTATGGACAGGCATGAAAGTGTCTCAGTCGAGGTAGAAGAGAGTCACTATCTTCCGCAAATTTTTAGCTTCTTGACAAGTTTCCATGAGCAACCTACTATCATGGAAAGCAAAGCAGATGATTTGCTGTACGTGTGAAATGATGTCCATGTTACATAACCTGCATTCAAAACATTCGAAAAAAAATAAAATAATATCCTAATATTACATCTATGAAAGCATAGCTTGCTAAAATAATTTAAACAAGCTACCAATAGTTGGAAAAGACACCAAGCTCATTCATCAAATTCACATTAGACTACAAGCTCAACCTGTCATGTCAGTGCAACTGTACTTAGCATGAAAAATAAAATTTGCAATATAAGATCCCAAAATCAAAAAGTCTATTTTTTTTTATTTCACCAATTTCTTGATTATCCGACTAATCTGGTTGGATCACAAAAGCAACAGAATTTTCCCTACAAAGTTTATTCAAAAACGTAAAATATGGATAGGCTTACAGATTATAACATTTGAACTCATTAAGAGGGGTGAGAAAGTAGTTTCCCTTAGAGGATGAAGTAAATCAATGTAACAGTGACAAATGAGGCAGCAATATGAATCACAGCTCAAAGAGGGTCACCGTTGAAGTCTCAGGCAAGTTGAGGATCAAGGAGGAGGCGTTTGGGCTCGGTTATAGCTGGTGGATGGTGATTTCAGTAGAGTTTCAAAATAGAGATTCCCCTAGCATGGGAAGTGTGATGCCAAAACCGTTTTCTAGCCTTGTGGCCTCCACTTAGGTGTGAGACTGCGTGACTCCTCACGTGTAAAAATCATTCATGTATGAAAGTGAGGAATAATCAAGTGTAAATTGAGTGAGGTGGCCTTGCCGGATGATCCAAGGGAAAGCTTGGATACTTGGATAGGCCATCTAGCTACTCCATAATATTATTCAACCATACGTGATGCCATAAAATCTTTTAAGTGCTGCTATACCCATATAAGAAAAGCAAGACACACTTAAAACATGGGATAAAGATAATTAGATACTCGTTCATTCCTTCTATGTAAATTATTTTAAAGAATAAATTGTGAAAGACAATAAGAAAAAGCATGTAGTATAAACCTGCTGGCTTCTATTAAGGGTAGATGATCGTTGTGGGGCTTCTCTATCACATTTTTTACCTGCACATTCCATAATCATTGAAATCACAACCAATGATTGAAAAATAATACAAAGCCAGCCAGTCAAACCTGAAAAACTAGGAAGCAGTTCAACAGCCAGTGTGTTCAACACCTAAAAACTATTTTCTGCCAAAACCAGTTAAAAAAAATTCAAAACACTAAGAATCGGTTGAACTGCTCAAATCAGTCACGGATTTCACTGTTGTGGCTTGTCAAACTTCAAACTGGTTTACTTTTGGCCATTTTCTAAAACTTCTTTGCCTAAAATGAGTTCTTTAGAAGGGAGAAAAGAAGGAAATTATAATGCGGGGAAAGTAAGATATCTGCCAAAGCATTAATAACAAAAAACACAAAGGAACAAGAAGTAAACTAAGAAAGTATCAAAGCTACCCAATCTCTCAGTAGATATGACACCTCCCTTGAAAAAGCCATGGGAAGAATACCAAAGATAAGCTACAAACATAATTCTATTTCTTACCAATCTGATAATACGGCATTGAATAACTTTTGAAAGGATCAATATTTCAAACCCGTTCATGGGATTGAAATTTGAAAATAATCATGACGTGTAACTCTGTTTCATGCTCACAAGATTTCACTTTTATCCAAATTTGTTTTCTACTCCATCAATTTATGTTAAAATTAACATATAGTATGCCAAATAAATAAAATTATTAACCAATTGACCACATACTTGTAATTATTTAAATTGTGAAATTTACTGTGCAAGATCAACATGATAATTGATAACTAGGTACAATTAAACAGTTAGATTAATTAAAATAATTTTCGACAAACAATTATTAGATGGTTTACGTGTAGCATGTTAACATATCCAAATCCAATATAAATAAAAGAAATGCCATATATTTTCTTTCTGAAGGACAAAAGAATCAGACAAACCGTGATACAATCACACACAAAGAAACATAAACAGAGGAACAGATGTTCCGTAAACAAACTTATTGTTGGAATTAATGAATGAATTAATGTACAATGATCCATTGGTTATGAATAAGAAGTGGGTTAATAAAGAAAAGAGAAAAGGGAAGATGAAGAGGTGTGTGGGTTTCAACAAGTCCCACATTGGACAATTAGTAAGAAGTGGGAGAGTATATAAGCTCCCACTTCCCTCTCTTAGATTGGCCCTTGGGTCACTACATGTTTTATGTAGGGGGAGGAGCTAGGTGAGCATTGGTTCACCGCGCGCGCCGCCGTCGCCGTCCGTCCGGCCGGCTCAGTTCATAGTGTGTAATAAAAAATAATTTTTTATTAAATTATTTTTTAATATTTTGTCCAAAAACCGTCAGACACGGCGGTTCGCCGCCGGCGACTGTTCATCGTGACCGGTCAGTGTCTATAAATAGACACTGACACCTTCAGAAATTCATCCAGTTTTTCCTGCACTTAAACTCTGCCGGAATTTTTCTCCTTCCGGTTTTGCATACTGTTGTTCATCCTCCGGTGTGATTTCTTCTGGCAATTGTTGTGTTCGTTTGGGCTGTTGATTGGTAGTGCCATCATTCTTCAGACGTAATCCGTTCTATCCTGGGAGACAAGTGTCCATCAACCTTAGGCATCAGTGAGGGGGCAAATTGTCTTAAGGAGACACGTTCTGTGGGCTCAGATTTAATTCCTCTACTTCTGACATATCATTCTATCTGATTTCATCATTCTGCTTGCATCATCATCTGATTTCAAGTAAGTCAGTTCTTTAATTTTAATATTTATAATTGCACAGTGATAATTCTGATCATCTACCTCCTCTGGTTCTATACATGGGTTCAATCTTTTAGTGATATAATATCACCCACTGTCTTCAACAACACTTACTACCAGGTTAAAGAACAATCATAAGGAAAGGGCAAACCCTAGTACACAAAGCTCCCTGATTTTGCAAGGGTAGGGGTAAGGGTTGATTATATGTAGCCTTACCTTTGCTTTTTTGCAAAGAGACATTTATTTAGACTCGAACCATGACTTTCTGGTCACAAAGGAACAATTGTGAATTGTATAAACACTGTCCTTAAACCTTACTTTTGATAATAACTCTTGACTCTCAGGCAACTGTTTTTTTAAACTTTGAGGCAATATCACGGTGAGCAACTCTGGTTTCTCTGCCCTTAAAGCACCTCGAATAACAGCAACATTAGTCCCAGATGCTCCAGATGTATATTTGTGGTTTTTCTACAAAAAAAATAAAAAAATGTCATTAACAAATGGAGGTGAAGTAAGAGACAGATGTGGGAATTTGACAACAAATAATTGAAAGAACTTGTACTTATCACCATATTATATGCTCTACAAGCATGAATAAAAAAACAAAAAACCACTCCCTATTTAACCCCGACTAGCAATGGTAGGGGTGGGGGCAATCCTTATACACAAGCTTACTCTAGCATATTTTTGCAAAGAGACTGTTTCCCGGATTCGAAACCATGACTTTTCAGTCACAAAGAAGCATCTCTACAACTGCTTCTGACTCGCCCTCTTTAGCATGCATGTGATCATATTTTAAGATATGTTGGATTGAAGTCACAACATCTTACAGTTATAACCATAGCATAGCTAAGAATCTCAATTAGTTCCTGGTGCATAAATCCCATGTTTCGTGTCCCAAAAAAGCCAATAGCTCTAGGTCCTTGTTGTTGAATGGCCAATATAATGACCCTAACTGGTAAATCTTAGTTAGAGATTTAATTTAAGGATTTAAATGCCATAATTAGATTCAGTGAGTGATTTCGAGTATTTTGACTGTAATCATGACTAGGTTATGAACAGTGCGTTCTGTCGGAGAATTCGCAGTCTTGTGAATAAACCGGTAGAGCTTAAATAAGCAAAATGATTTTAGAGACATAATTTGACAATTCTGACTCCATATATGAGTTCAGAATGAAAAATTGTATAGTCTGGCACTTTCCGTGAAAATCTCGTGAATAGTGTTTCTACCGGATATTTAGTACTGCTGTTTAAGCAACCGGTAGAGTCCAGAAACAAATAATTGATGAAATAATAATAAGAAAGTCCAATATATGCCAAGCAAGTCAATATAGGCCCAAGAAAATGATGAGTTGATAAGTTTCAAATTTCATAAATAAACAAAGTACAGTTAGTGGTTTCCAGTGCATTTCGTCAAAAACGGTGCAGAAACCACACTGCGAATTTTGAATATTGTTCCTTAGGAAATAAAAATTAATGTAAATGATTTTAGAAAAATAAAAATATGTTCGTAGCTTGAAGTGGGTTCCGGGTCAATTTAAGTAAAATACGCGTTAAAGAAACAACCGGTAAAAAGAGTCACTTATACAAATAGGTCCCCTCCACTTAAAATTACACTATTCACATTAGCTTCATCTTCTTCTCTCTGTTCAAGGCCGACTTGCTCTCATGGGAAGGGGTTAGGGTTTGGCTTTGTTCCTTTTGATTTTCTCCTTCATTATTCAACCAAAACACAAAGATTATAACATGAAATTGATTGGAAACTATCCAACAAATCCATTCCACCTATCAATTTGAGTTTTCGTTGAGAGTTTGGTGAGTTCTTCCTTCCCCCAAATTCGTGTTACTATTCATCACAAGGGAAAAATGGAGCTTTTCATGGAGTTTTGCTTGGAGGATGTCCACTAGGCTTTGGGTAGTTGATTAGAGGTAACAAAACTCTAACCCTATGATTTTAGTCTTGTGATTTGTGTTGTGAAAAATTGTGAGCATATTTTGAGTGAGAAATAAATTAGTTCCCCACTTGAATTGATGGTAGATTATGAATGTGTTGTATATAGGAATGTAAGTAAGTATTTGTATATGTGAAAAATGGAAAAAAATCCATGGTGTGGACTCCCTTATGTTTCGGCTTTCATAGTGTAATGAAGGAAGGATGTGCAAAATTTTAATTTGGGTATTTGGAAGGTGTGAGATGTTGTCATATTTTATTTTAATAAAATATGTGTATTTCAAAGTATGAAAATGATAAGTCATGAAGTGAAATGGTTTGAAAAGAAATCATGGAAAAATATCTTGATTTCCTAAGTGTAGGCCCACGGTCTTTAAAAGTAAAATGGCATGATTTATGTTGGAAATTCTTAAGGGAATACTTGGTTAAATTAAAGAACACCAACGATTATAAAGAGGTCTAGACTTGTGTATTGGCATAGCATTGGCAAAAACATAAAGAAACGAAAAAAAAAGCGATAAAATGTATGCCTTATGTGAAAGCTAGGCATGATGGCATTTTATTAATTGGTATTTGTGGATTCTTGCTCTAGGTGTAGCTAGGGACTAAAAAGGAATCGGAATCTCTTGAAGATATATAAGTAACTTGAGCCACAAGTAAGCATATTGATAAAGCTTCAAGAGGTAAGCTCTACGTTTAAGGAGTCTTTTCCTACTTGAGTGCTCCACCATGGTTAGTGAACTGTGGTTGGATTGTATGACTGTTTTTGGATGCTTTGTATAGATGCATTCATATAGAGTTATTTGATGATATGATATGTTTTGTTCTGATATGACTTCGATAATATGATTTCTGTAATAATCTCTGGCCATTGATTGTATAGTACCCTGATGTCCGCTTTGGGGTCCTCCCTCGGGACTAATGGTGTACGCCTCTGATATGTCTGGTTCCGCTTTGGGGTCCTCCCTCGGGAACACGTGCGTTGATTTCCGCTTGGGGTCATCCTTTGGGAATGACAGCGCACGCCTCTGTTATGATATGAATATATGCTTTGTTCTGTTATAATATCTGTTATATGTGCATTGTATACTCTGTATCTAACTTTCATGCAGGAGTGAGCCAAGGGTATGGAGAATTCTCTATAAACCTGGAGCTTATTGAGATTTGTAATCTCACCCCTCGTTGGGGCCATATTTTCAGGTGCCCAGATCCCCGGTGAGACCTCTCTAGTCAGGGACGCGACCCGTGGCTGAGGATTTTAGACGGATTGGATTTTGAGTAGCTATTTTGGAGTATAGTGCTTTTATTTAGTATTTCAGTATTTTTGTGGATCATGATGTTAGATCCTTTATTTTGTATATGGCCTGTATATGTTTTGTACATGTCTGTCAGTTTGATGCATGTACATTTGAGTATTCAGACACGTTATATGATGATGTAGTATTCAGTTATGATTATGTTGGATTGCATGCTTTTAGATTAGCGGCACTGAGCCAAGTTATGCATGTGCCCATGGATGGGTATCTGATTATATTTGCATGACTGGTACTTCTGAATTGATGTGCTGTATAAACTGTTATCAGGAAATGCTTTTGAGTGGAATTGGAAAATCCCCAGTTGTCCGATTTATAGAGGAAACTCTGCTGGTTTTCGTTTATGCCGAGTAAGAATCAAAGTAGAAAAAGAAAAAGTTAGCTCGTATTTTTCGAAAGTTAAGTCTTCCGCTGTTTCTATTTATATCACATGCATATTAATTGAACCGGCTCGAGACGGGGATGTTACAAGCCAACCGCTCCCGCCAAAAATCATAACTCAATTCAAGATATTGTGCAACTTAAGGTTAAGCAAAAAACGGTTTGCCTTCAATTTGCATCAGAATTCAATATCAAAATCAGAAAAGACGAGTGCCTGTATAAATACTAAACCCACATAGCCTGATCATGATGGTAATAATGTTACGATTTTCCAATTATTAGTTCACACTTCACAGAGTTTATATAAGATTTGCAACAGAATGGTCACATACCTGTAGATAATCAACATCAGAAACAGGTTTGAACTCTGATACCAGAACTGACCCTGATCCTTCCACAACTGACTGGGCCTGCGTTGGTATTTGCATGCCTACTTCTTCATCAAAACCAAAAATGCATAACCCATTCTCGATTTCGTATTCCTGACTATATCTGTTTTGATCTCTCCTCATATGTCCACAAAGCCACTATACCAGTACATAAAAACAGAGTCCCTGGTAGTAAAAATTAGTGAAAAACAACTGCTCACAAGGAGTAGTGGTCATACAAGATAAAGCTCACGTGAGCACTCATCAAATGACCATATAGGCACCAACATAAAGGAATGTCAATTGACCCAAATCCCAATCGATTCACATGAATGTTACGATGTGTCAGAATAAAGATAAGGCTCTGGACTCAGCATAAAATTCTATAAACCAAGAAAACAATCCTACTCACAGCACATGCTTGACAAAAGTCACCAGGTTTATATTTACATTGACACAAAAAACTACTTATCTAAATAATACTAGGAAAAATGATAATAGCGAATGGAACAGGAATTTTAAGTTATTGATTAGAGTAATTTCATTAAAATTCAAAATCTGGCAGAGACAAGGAGCAGTTGCCTTGATATTTGAAAGGTTTCCTTCTCCTAATTTGAAGTACTAAGCTTCATTTACTACAGAGATGCTAGTTAATGCAGGTCAGAAGCCTTGGCTCACAAATTAGCTTGCCATCATATTTTCAGTAACCTCGCGTAATACAGTTCACCGATTAATACTGTTCCTCACTTGGCTCTCTGCTAGGTTCCTACAGAAGTTTCCTAGATTGGAATCGTTGTGCTCAACTGATGGCAGCAAGGGAATCAAACATGAAAGCGGCAATTTACCCCAAAGACAATCACATTGGAAAAAAGGCACACACGCCGACCGACCGTATCTGAAATGCTTAGCCTAAATAACGGATTGAATTACAAGACAAAAGGCTATATTTTGCCTCCGTATCAAAATATTTTATTTATTGATAAATAATTATCTCATGGTATCTCATGCAACAAAAATAAAATATTAGGGTTCACTATTTCCAAAAAAAAAAAAAAGTAGTGGACCTCACAATTTTATCTCTGCTGCATGAGATAATTATCTCATGCAACATTAAATCAATAGATCCTTTATTTATTTATTCAAGTATATAAATCTGCGTAATATACTCGAGTATATAAATCTGTATTCTAATAAATATTCAATATTTGAACTTTTTTAAACATATACTCAAATATATGGATCAGTACTTTAAGTATACTTATTGAGCAAAACTCATAAAAAGACGTGGTAGTTGAACTTGATCCCCATTGCCTGAAACATGATGCTTCCTTTCCATTTTATTTATTTATTTTTTTATTTTGTTTGTATGATTATGATAAATTGTATGATGTTGTATATTAATGAATTTGAAATTTCAGTTGTGTGTTTGCTCATTCTCAAATTCTTTTCATGAGTGATTGACTTGATTGAGGTACTGAATTATTGGTAAGTGGTATCGAATTTCAAAATAATATATAATAACTATTAAAGTTTGAATCTCGTTATTTTTTTTTTTTGAAGGTTACAAGGAATTGAACACAACACCCTACATTACACACACTCCTAATACTGTTCAATTAGGGGAGATTATATCCACATATTAAATAGACCTAATCCGACTCGGTACACACGTGCCAATAACCCCGTTTGGCAGTGGGCTAGGGAGAGCCCAATTAGGAAAAATCACCTTAATCCTGGAAGATTAAAATCTAGGTAAACGTTGTCAATTTTACTCTATGCCGAGGTAATACAATTATTTTCACGTTGTGTTATTCCATACAATCAATTTCACGTTACAATTCCATGGAATAGGTCCAATAGGACGTGTGGTTGAAGGCGCAATAAGGTTGAGGATACCATCCAGGGAGAGCATAAATTGGTTGTGATGTTTAAGAAAAAAATATAATATAATTAGTATCAAACTATAATATGATAATCTCTCATGATTGTAAGACGCTACCTTCTAACAATTGCTTGTTATAAAAAATTAAAGGGGCAGATAAATAGCCTTATTAAAAATGTCGCATCACAAAATCGCCTTATACAGCCTTGCAAATGTTGTTAGTGTAACATTAGTATACTTGTATTATTATTTTGCCTTAGTTATATAAATTTAGATTTAATTAAATTTTTATCTTATAGTTTTACAAGGGTTAAATTTCAATCATAATAATTGTATTCATTACTCTTAAATAATATAATAAAATATCATATCAAGTCTTTAACTGATTTAAGAGGGGATAATCATTTCACTAACATGATACCAAATCTGATAATATAACATCTCTTCTCCCCGCCATTTATTCTTCCTCTCCCTCCTTTTGTCTCGGTTTCAGTAGGCCAGCAATGATCATACCTTCTCTTCGTACAGTCTGATACTGAGTAGAAACTACCATTATCACTTCAAGAAAACGCGGGAGAATATAGGACAGTCCATGCAGATATATATGAACTATCCTAAAGTGCGTACATCCTCTTGTATTCACTGTTTAAAATCTCTTGGTCTGATATATGAGACATGGAAAACGAACGACTCTCGGCCCTCAACTTTGTCTCATCCATCCTATGCAAAATGACACAATAGCACATTGAGCCAATTGTAGAGAGCATTATCAAGCTTCCAATAAATGTAGCATATACAGCAAGCCATCTGGAGTGTGATCCCACCACCACGTATGTGAGAGAAATGAAGGCAATTGAAATGAAAAGGCAAGCCATCCACATGAGCTTGTTAATGACAAAAACAAGCTGCTTCTTTGCCTTTTGTTCAATCACAACTACAGAAGTTTGAACCACCACAACTGCCAGAGAGATGAATAATGCCAGGCTATCGAACACAAAAAAAATTAGGAAAGCTGCGTTTTTCGCAATATTTGCTTGTCCAAGTGAAAAACCCTGTGTTTTTTCTTCAACATATTGACCAGGGACTGTGAAGATAGCTGCAAATGCAACAGTAGCAATGAGAACGGCAACAATAGTAGCAGAGTTTATCGCATTGTTCAGGCCACTAATATGGAGTTTTTTCAGCTTCTTTGCAATTTTCTGGACCCTCACTCCAGTCTGACGTGTTTGTTGGAGTTGGGATTGCACATCATGCTTTATGTCACTGACAGTCTGCTTAAGTTGCTTTGATGCATTTGGAGGCTTCCCTTGGTCAATGGAATTGGCAGCCCCAGCATTCCTCAATATGGAGACAAGTTCTGGACTTCCAAATTTTTCTCCAACGTCAAGAGGAGTCTCTCCAGCCTTGTTCGTAGCATTGATGTTGATACCCTCCATTAATAACAAGCAGCGGACATTCTGCAGTTAATAATGACCATTTTAGAATAGATATTAGAAGCCAAATTCTATACATTATCTCGGTATTAACTTTATCTTACTAATAAAAAAAAATTCAGACGCTTAAACCTTATTCTTGGAATAATACCAATTCATAAGATACCCTTGCATTATTGTGTTCTGTTCTACATAATTCGAAAAATTATTCTGCATACGTTTCCTCTATGAGTTCTCATTCATTCTTTGAGCTTCCAATAGAGTGCGTGCGTGTGCGTGTGTATATATATATATATATATAGGGTCAAGATCATTTTACACCAGTGTAAGTTACACTCTCAATCTTGTCCGTTGATCCCACTTATATCTAAAGGCTCAAATTTTTTAGTAATGTGAGCCATTGAATACAAGTGGATCAATAATCAAGATTGAGTGTAAGACTTCTAACTCTTACACCGGTGTAAGAATATCCTACCCCATATAAGAATAATAAGTCTTACATCAAATCTTTAGCATTGATTTCTGTGTATCTAACGGTTATGACTTATGATTTATTGAAAATTAATAATTAATTAATGACCCAATAAATCACAATTGTTATATTCACGGAAATCATCGTTAAGATTTAGTATAAGACTTATTATTCTTACACTGGTATAAGAATAATAAGTCTTATACCAAATCTTAGTCATTAATCTCCATGGATAGAGATCAATGATTATGATTGAGTGTAAAACTTATTATTCTTATACCGGTATAAATTGATCCTATTCCATATATATATATACACACACACACACACACACACACGAGAAGAGACCTTTTGAATCCAGAGTAAGAATAATAAGTCTTACTCCCCATCTCAGTCATTGATCTCTTTGCATCTGACGATTACAATTTATTAGAGATTAATAATTAATTAATAAATATAATTCAATAAATTACAACCGTTAGATGCATGAAGATCAACAGTTGAGATGTGAAGTAAAACTTATTATTCTTTCACCGGAGTCAAAAGATCTCTCCTATATATATATATTTCAAAGCAGCCAAATTGGGAAGGCAAAACCAGTAACACAAGAATATACAAAATTAACAATACATTTATCCCTAATTAGTTGAGGTCAACACTGGATAAATCATATAAAAACAAGGACAAATTAAGAAAAATAAATAAAAAATAAGAAAAGATAATATATATATATATATATATATATATATATATATATATATATATATAAATATAGAAACATTTTATCTATCCACAATGCTAATAGCTTTCTTTCATTCTATCCTAAGATAAACCACATATCAATCTATTTACTTCATTAAGACTTGTTTTATTACCTTTCTCCAAGTAAATTTTGGCTGACCTCTTCCTTTCTGTATATCATGCTCCATAATAACAAACTTCTTTTCTTACCGGAGGATATAAGGGTCTTTGGAGAACACGTCCTGACTATCTCAATTTATATTCTCTCATCTTTTCTTCCACCATTATTAATCCAGCTTTTTGCCGAATACCTTCATTTCATATCAATTGTTATGACCACACAACTTTTTCACAACATTCTCATTTCTGCTACTTCATTCTATGCTCATGTTTTTGTGTTGACCAACATTCAGCTCCTTATAGCATTGTAGCCTTTCTAGATGTTATATTAAATCTTCTTTTTAACCTAAGAGGGATTTTATGATCACATATAAATCTTAATGCACTCGCCATTTCGTCCAACCTACTATGATTCTATGGTTTATATCCTCATCATAAAAATGCATATTTCATAGGTACCTCATTTTCTAGCATATTCATGAATTCTTATCTCTTCCTCTTGGCTGTGGCAAACTCACTCTATGTATTCAGTCTTACTCTAACTTGATGTAAATCCTTTGGACTCCAACGTGCTTCTCCATAATTCAAGTTCAGTTTTAAAACCAACCGTAGTGATGCCGAGACTGCATAGAAAAAGTGGCTAACCAGAAAGTTGGGATTTAATAAATAGAAACCCTTGAGTTCTCAACTTCAATAACTAAAAATAAAATAAAATTCAACTCCTTCAATAAAGGTCTTAAGCATCCTTTAATAGACTAATTAGACATCAATTCAAAATCATAAAAATAAATATAACAATAAGTGCTTCTAAAAATAAATAAATACAATTAAATTATCCAAAATATGTCTCAAATCTTATATCTCAAATCAAGCCAAATTTGTTGCTTTCTTATTTTGCCAAATAAATCACAATGAAATATGCAGCTTCATTTGGACTTGGATTTTATCATATTTCAAATTGTTGCTTCTTTGAATGTGCGAGTCATGCTTAATGAGAAGGGTTTATATAAATTTATGTAAATTGTGACGAACAATTTTTTTTTTTTGGTAAACATCGTGATGAACAATTTATTATAGGGAACAACTGTCAACAATAGTTTTGAAAATGGATAATTGAAAATTATCCTTAAATGGAGATAATAAAGAAATTCATTTCTTTCGATTCCGTACGGCTGGATCACCTCCTTTTCAGGGAGATCTTATGCTTGTTGGGTAGAATTCAAAAAGAACATATCCTATTATATAGTTTATATATAATATAACGCTATAAAATAATAAACATATACTATTACATATAGAATATGGGATAAGTTATTCTACCTACCTTTTTTTTTGCCTACCTTTGCTTACCATTCTAAAAGATCATTGGATCAGAATCTTAATTAACATTTATCTTTCTCTCTCCTCTTTAGATTCTGATTTAACGGTATTGGAGAGTGGTAGACAAAGGTAGGAAGAAAAAATGGTAGGTAGAATAACCTATCTCATAGAATATATATAAAATAGACATATAGAATTCAATAAAATTTGTTCTCTCTATCGCGAGATAGAGCAACTTGGTAGCTCACAAGGTTCATAATCTTGAGGTCACGGGTGCTCCTTTTTTCGCCCTCGTGTGGCGACATGGGGGAAAAGAAAAGGAAAGAGAGGGATGAAATTTCTCTCGCTTTTGGCATAGCGGGCCTCGGCGGGAGGCCCGCACGACAGGCTATTTTTTTCTTTAGGAGAATATTACCATGATAATGAATTGTTGGTTTGACCTTGAACAAAAGGCCCACGTTGAAGACTAGGGAGAAACACTGCACCACCGTCAATGAAGTGAAAGGAAGTATGTTGCATTATTTGAAATATGAGTCTAGTATGGTATTTGAAATATGTCATGAACCAATTCTTTTAAAAGCTTAAGCTTTTAGGTGAAGGCATGTGAATATTTCTATCACGCCCCCATGTAATAGCCTTTGGGCTTTAGACATTGACAATACATAAGTATACTCTACGTTATGTTAAAATTCAACTTTTATTTAGAATGGGGTCCGATGGGAGCAAGACTACGAGGGTGTATGGGAGGAAGCGTCATAGGGGATCTAAACCACACACCAGTACTGAGGTGGCATAATCGACCAAGGGATATTTCAAATGGCATATGGGGTCAAGGAGGTGGTTATGCACGTATTTGGTGAACGAAATGGTTGCTAGGAGGATTATTCTGAGAATTTTGGCTTGGAATTGGGACTGGGAGAGTCCAGAAGCCTCTCTAACGCTCTAGGTTACCTTTTGTTCTTTTTTTTTACTCATTGTACACTGAAACACCATGGCTGGAAGCTATTATACCAGTACTTTGTATTTCCATTTACATGTATATCAGTAAAAGTGCAATATGCTTCTGTGACAATTCTTCGAATTTATTCTCTGTTGATCCTCAAACCCACCAACTTGTATCAAAGCTCCCGATCCGAGAGCCCCGAATGGTTGTGACAAGAAGGATGGAAGCTTGATTTGAAACGCTGAAAGACCAAATCAAAACATCGGAGGAGAATCAAGAGGGGATACCAAGGCTCCTATGTGGAAAAAGGCAAAATAAAGAACAAAAGGTAACCCAGAGCATTACAGAGGCTTCTGGACTCTCCCAATCCCAATTCCCAGAATAATCCTCCTAGAAACCATTCTCTTCACCAAATACCCACATAAACACCTCCCTATACCTGCACGGCTTCACCATCTCCCTAACCCCACATGCTATATAGAATATCCCTTTAGTCAATTATGCCACCTCATTATTGGTGTGTGGTTTAGATCCCCTACGACGCTTCCCTCCATACACCCTCATAGTATTGCTCCCATTAGGGTGTCACGGATTGAACTCTAGACACTTGGTTATAGAGGCCCAAAATTATAAACTTACCAGTTACCACTAATATGCACCGGAGGGCTTAAAATTTTAATTTCGGTAAATATGTAATGATAATCAATCATCCAGACCTTCACCCTGCCTCTTATTTAAACAGATACACTTTATAGATCTTGGGCCTTTTCATATTTTTGCTATATCTAGGCCTAATGCATATTTTTTCAATAAGGAAAATCTAACACCTTTTAGAGGCCCACCTTAGCCTCCTTATTGTTTCCATTTGTTTCTGCAGGCCCCAAATCTTCTGAAGTTCCCAAATTTCCTATTGTTTCTTAGTCATTCAACGTACTAGAGGTTGACCTAGATGATATATATGTCGGCTCTCCAATTCCTCCTTTTCACCACTACTTTGGGAAATTGAAGGACTGTTTTGGTTCAGATGCAACATCGACCCAGAGGATGATTTTCATTAGTTAGATTCAGTCACATTGGCTCTTTCTATGTCTTTTTACTCTTCAGAGGAGAGTTCTTCTCAATTGGGGGGAATTCTGCATATTAGGCTATTATTTTACTATTTAACTTAGGGATTTCATTGATTTGGGATTATTTATTGTTATCTTTTATTAAGGATTTTATTATATTCTAGATTATCCAATTCTAGCTTAGAACAATAACAACTTATTAGGGTGTTTGGCTATATTGGGTCTATAGATTCATCATGGTTATCTAATATTTGAGTCTGAGGAGCACCATACCCTTAAGGAGTACTCCTTGCTTATTAGGGGAGTACCAAGCCAAGAAGAGTACTCTTGGATTGTTCTGCATCATAGAGGCAACAAAAACTCTTATTTAAAAGCAACCTCGAGTTTATCAAAAGATCAGGATAAGAAACAACAACCTAATTGGCTTCCCAAACCTGAATTATGTGCATTTATTAATCTCTTTATAAATTTCAATAACGGTCTCAACCCCAAAGCCTCGACACCCTACTTTAGAGATTTTTTAGATTTTTAACTTTAAATTCATGGCTCTGCCCCTGTGACTGATATTGCTACATGGATCCCAGTACACCATAGTGCAAACAAGAAGAAAATAAAATTAACAAGTAAGTCGACGATCATTTTGTTTAATGGCCAATATGGCCACCAACAACCATGGTAGTAGCCATAATGCGGCAAACAACTGTAATTTCTCTTTATGGTAGCATGCTTATTTTTGTGCTTATCTATTTTCTGTCAATTTCTAATCCACAAGAACAACTAATAGACATGGAAGCACATTCATCCCTAAAAAGAAATAAAGAACAACTGTCTATATAATTAGTTTATCAAGGCTAATAAGTATATAAAATGAATTAGAAAAGAATAAGGATGAACCTGCGCACGGCCTTTCTTTGTGGCAATATGCAATGCTGTATTTCCTTTATTATCCTCTAGACTTAAAACTGCAGGGTCAGGTTTTACCAATTCCAGCAAAATCTCTTCATTTTGCCCTTTCACAGCCATGTGCAGTGCTGTTTGACCTTTCTTATCAGTCCTAAATCCAGTGCTTGAATCCTTGTTTACTAAGGCTTTCACAACTTCCAAATGTCCCATTCTAGCCGCAGAGTGAAGGACAGTCTTACCATTATTCCTGGCTATTTTTGCAAGGTTTGAATCTGACTCCAAAAGGAGATTAACCACATCAATATGACCTTGAGTTGCAGCTGTGTGTAAAGCTGTTGAATTGGACAAATCTGTGGTCATGGCCAAGTTGGGGAAGGTTTGTAGCAGTTCTCTCAGCACCTCTGCAAGATTCTTTTTTCTCAGTCAGAGCTATAGTGAGAGACATGTAATAACAGACATGCTATATTTGTGAAAAATATCTTTGTTACTCCTTGCTTGGGCTTCTCACCCAAGATAGTGTATCTGAAACTTAAATTACACAACGATCTGAAAGACAAGCAGCATAACCATTGAAGCCAAATATAAGGTTATAAAATTAATAAACTATAATTTTGAGATTAGATCTACATGTCATTTTGAGGGTTCTTTTGCTGGTATCGAACCCAGTTGTTGCATGATATAAGAAAAGCTCTAAACCAATAAGCTACTCGGGAAACCTGCAGATCTACATGTCAATTTACTGACAATCCACAATAATAAACTTCTCTAATTTCATTTTTTCCCCTTCATTTTCAATATGCATAAAGAGAGACGAGTGCATTAGCTGGCAGTGAGGGATGGAGGAATATAGGAAAGAAGAATAGAATAATTCCTGGACAATATTTCTTTAACCAGGAAACACAATTGTCCAACCACTTTCTTAAACAAATCAAAAGTTGACACATCCTAATTGCTGCTTACTCAAGCAAAATATTGGGAAAACACTAAAAGGACAGTATGGATTTTGGGTTTTGGTTTACATCTTCACTATCTAAGAAGCAATAAGTAAGATACACACCCACTCACAATATTTTTAGGATATTAATCATGCATTGACCTAGTAAAACTGTTGACAAAAAAAAAATAAAAAAATTATAGGGATCTGGCCCAAACATAATGCTATATTGTATCTTACCAAGATGACCCTGCTTGGCAGCGACATGGAACGGATCATAGCCATTTCTAGCAGCAATAGAAGCAGTTTGCAGGTCCAAGTACTTCAGTATCTCGCTAACAACCAGAGCATGCCCATTCTCTGAAGCGACATAAAGAGGGGTCTCCCCCTCTACATTCTGCTTAGCCAACAAATCCTTCGATTCATAATTAGCATAGTTTTGAATTATCTCTTTCACTTTACTCAAGTTCCCTGACCGAGCTGCTAAATGAATTGGTAAGTCACCTCTTTTCCCAGGTGATTCCTTGCTCTTCTTCCTCTCGCTTCCCATGAAGCTGAGCTGCTTCTCCATCACAATGCGAAAACTTTTCTGTTTTTCCATAAATCCGCGAAAACTCTTCTGTTTTTCCATTGTAGATGAGCGAAAACTGCTCTGTTTTTCCATAATCACTTCAAAAATCTTCCTGTGGCACCAACGGAATTTTCTCTCTCTGCATGAGCCAACGAAAAAATGACAAGACCATCAATTTAAATCCGCAAGTTAAACTTAAACAATCCTATAATCTGGTTCGTACGTATTAAACCCACTTAATTAATTAATTGAATAAATTAATAAAGTCATCAAGAGTCCAAATGGTACCAAGAAGAAAACCAAAAGGCAAAAACTACTTTATCTAATCATCTTCTTCACCATCCGCGACTTGGTAATCAAAGAAACACCAAAGACTGGAAAGGCAAACTAATATAATATCATCAATTACCGGCAATTAATTCATAATACCTTGATGCTGAGGTCTATGAAGTTGGATAGATAAACAGATCGAAACCCACGGCAAATCGGGAAGCCCAGAAACCGATTTCCACAAGCTTCAGACTTTAAACTGTTCATAAGCTAAAAAACAAAGGATCACTTGAGACCCGTATGCATCTAAAATTTCATCCAAATACGAAACAAATAATTTTTTTGGAACGAAGTCCCAACTGACCCTAATACTGCCATCAACAAGAACAAAGTAATTTGCTTTATCCTATGCAGAACATACGAGGATAATCATCTCCAGACACCGGCCAAGACAACTCAAGAAGGTTTTGCTTTCAAATATGGCAATTTCACGGGAAAAAATAATTTAAATATATTATTTTTTTTGGCTTACTTTTGCTTATCACTCTCTAATACAATTATTTGCTTATCAGTCTCTAATACAGTTATATCATAATCTAAAGAGTTTTAGAGTGATAACAAAAGTAGTCAGAAAAAATAATAAATAGAATAAATATCTCTAAATATTATTATTTAAATAAAAATTTAGTAAAACATAATACTTTATAACCAATTTACGAATTTACGGCCCAAAATTGAGCAGAACATCGAGCTTACTTTTGGGTCGCGACAATTTTGAAGCAACTCACCCGATGACACAAGTGACACAAAATTTTCAATAGATTTGGTGTAAACTTTGAAAGATCATAATTTTTAATTTAGATGTTCAAATTAGATATTTTTTTTATTGAGATCTACGTAATGATATGTGATTGAAGGAGATTTGGTAAAAAATGTTTCAATTTTTTTTCAAATTTGCAAAAATGGTACCACCACAAGAGAATTTTATCATCCAAATTTTTCCAAAAAATGGACAACATAACTTTATTTGCTAGGAATGTTTCTAATCATGGCACTGGTTTTCTCTCCATCCACACGCATAGGCAATAGCTGAATGACTTAATTCAGTCTAGGAGAAAAACAAGTTATCTTGTTTATTATATAGAGATCTAGTAGCACCCCAAATGCATATATTCTTCAATTTTTTGTCTACTCTATCACGTGCCCAAATGTTCTTGTTACACTTGTGATCTGAACCTATTATATGATAAGTAGTGGCCCTATTGCTAAAGGCCAAAAAAGCCTAAAGAACCTTTGTGACATGGCCAGAAAGGCAATCCATCCCGCGTAGGAAGCATGGATCTCACTAACTTGGCCAGCAAGCCAAAACGTGACTTAGCTTAGAAGGAACCGTCATTGTTGGGATCAGCAACTCAGACAAGTTGGCCTCCTTCAGGAGCCAATGGAAGAATGAAAGCTCCTACTTGCCACCATACCTACTGAGTCTACTATAAAACATAGGCTTGCCCATCAAGGAACAGTCTGAGAGAGACCACCCCTCTCCACCAATAAACGTGAACACCGCCTTATAAAGGACGATGATAAACACGGTGCTCGAGCATTATAAATACAGAGGCCATTGTCCAGGTATGATATCTCTCTTTGAATATTAAATGACTTGACCGTCAGAGTGCCTTTGCAAGTACCTCAGTCGCTTTCATACTACCCGGATAAGCAAAAGCGCTGCCCAACCATCTCGCAACTCAATCCACCATCTCGTCGAGCATCTCGCATTCTTAGCATCAACACATCTATCTTTCCTTCTCTTCATCAACATTATCTGCCTAATCTAGTGCACAGGTTACCTGAACCTTGACATCAGTCTGATATACAAGTTACCTGAACCTTGGTACCAATACTTAAGGAATGAACCTTAAGTTTAAAGAAAAGTATAATATACAGGTTACCTAAACCCTGATATCAGTTGAAGAAAAATCTAGTACACAGGTTACCTGAACCTTGGTACCTACGCCTAAAGGTTTGAACCTTAGGTTTCAAAGAAAAGGAAAAAATGATATACAACCTCGTACTAATGCCTAAGGCTTGAACCTTAGGTAAGTACCACACATATCAAATGAAGCGACATCAAATTCAAACACTCAACTATCTCGCCCAAAGCGCATCAAGATTAAAAAAAGGTACACAATGAATATTTGATATGAATTATGCGATAACTATAATGCAGGCCTAAAATGAATACTAGACAAGTATCATATGAAAGGCATGCTTGATTGAACCCGGGGGTAGCCAGGGTGCACCATGGGCTAGCCGTGGTGCACCAGGGACCTACGTGGGGCACCGGGGCCATCCGTGGTGCACCAGGGACCTACGTGGTGCACCTGGGGCTAGCCATGGTGCACCAGGGACCTACATCGTGCACAAGGGTCAATCGTGGTACACTCGGCGCAAGCCGTGGTGCACCCTGGGCTAGCTGTGGTGCACCCGTGGACTAGCCGTGGTGCACCCGGGGCAAGCTGTGGCACCAGGGACCTACGTGGTGCACTGGGGTCAGCCGAGGTGCACCCAGGGCTAGCCGTGGTGCACCAGGGTCACACGTGGTGCACCCGGGGCTAGTCGTGGTGCACCCGGGGATAACCGTGGTACATCCAGGCTAGCCATGGAGAGCCAAGAACCTACGTGGTGCATCAGGTTCAGCCGTGGTGCACCCGGGGACTAGTCGTGGTGCACTAGGGACCTACAAGGTGAACCACGGCTAGCCCCGGGTGCACCACGGCTGACCCCGATGCACGACGTAGGTCCTTGGCTCACCATGGCTAGCCCTGGGTGCTCCACCGCTATCCCCGGGTGCACCACATCTTACCCTGGTGCACCACGACTAGCCAGGGACCTACGTGATGCACTCAGGGCTAGCCGCGGTGCTTCAAGGATCTACATAGTGCACCAGGGCCATCCGTGGTGCACTTGGGGCAAGTCGGGGTGCACCTGGACTTACGAGGTGCACCCGTGGCTAGCCGTAGCACCACGACTAGCCAGGGACCTACGTGATGCACCCAGGGCTAGCTGTGGTGCACCTTGAACCTACATGGGGAACCTAGAGCTAGCCGTGGCCCGGGGCAAGCTGTGGTGCCCCAGGGACAAACATGATGTATCAGGATAAGCCGTGGTGCACTCGGGGCTAGCCGGGGTGCACCAAAGACCTACGTGGTGCACCAGAGTCAACTATAGAGCACCCAGGGCTAGCCGCAGTGCACCTGGGCTAGCCGTGGTGCACCCGGGTCTAGCTGTGTTATACCAGGGGCCGACGTGGTGCACCGGGGTCATTCGTGGTGGACAAGGGACCTACGTGGTGCACCCTTGGCTAGCCGTGGTGCACTAGGGACCTACATGGTACACTGGGATCAGCCGTTGTGCACCAGGGGCTAGCCGCGGTGTACCCGGGACTAGCCGTGGTGCACCCTGGGCTATTTGTCGTGTATGAGGGACCTACGTGGTATCGGCCGTGGTGCACCAGGGACCTACGTGGTGAACCCAGGCTTAGACGTGATGCACCCAGGGCTACCGTGGTTCACCCTTGGCTAGCCGTGGTGAACTAGAGACCTACGTGGTGCACCCGGGGTCAGCCGTGGTGCACCCTTAGCTAGTCGTGGTGCACTAGGGACCTACATGGTGCACCGGGGTCAGCTGTGGTACACCGGGGCTAGCCGTGGTGCACCATTGGCTAGCCTTGGTTCATCAGGGACCTACATGGTGCACCTAGGGCCAGCCGTGGTGCACCCTTGGCTAGCCGTGGTGCACTAGGGACCTACATGGTGCACTAGGGTCAGCCGTGGTGCATCCGGGGCTAGGCGTGGAGCACCTTGGGCTAGTTGTGGTGTATGAGGGACCTATGTGGTACACTTGGGTTAGCCGTGGTGCACTCGAGGCTAGCCGTGGTGCACCCTTGGCGAGCCGTGGTGCATCAGGGACCTACGTGGTGAACCCGGGGTGAGCCATGGTGCACCCAGGACTAGCCGTGATGCACTAGGGACCTACATGGTGCATTGGAGTCAGCCGTGGTGCACCCGGGGCTAGCTGTGGTGCACCCTTGGCTTGCTGTGGTGCACCAGGGACCTACGTGGTTCACCCAGGGCTTGCCGTGGTGCACCAGGGACCGACGTGGTATACCGGGGTCAGCCATGGTGCACCCGGGGCTAGCTGTGGTGCACCAGGGACCTATGTGGTGCACCACAGCTAGGGTTTAGGGGTTATGGGTTAGGATTTAGGGGTTTAGGGTTAGGGTTTGGGGTTTAAGGTTTAGAGGTGAACATTAGACATTTCCTCTCTTTTGGGAGATCTGTGGTTAAGTTTAACCACCCCAAAACCTTGTTCTTGTGAGAGAACAAAGGTAACCACTGAGTTTCCTCCCAGTCAGCGCTTAATTTAATATCTTTAGCTAGACATGTTACTTACCTCTCAGTTCTCTGGAGAAGATGTTGAGGAGACTTCAGTGTCTCCTGGTAGTTTTCCTAGTGTTCTGGTGTTAAGGCTAGCAGCTATTTGTCCCAGATGGGACTCAATATTTCTGACAACAGCATCGTTCCTGGTAACATATTCCTTAACATAATTATCTAAGGTATTGATACGTTGATCTTCTCTAGGGAACAGAGCATAGTTGGGTCTTCTTTGTGGATCATATGCTCCATTTCCTCCATTGCTGCCTTGTTTGTATTGTTGTTGACTGTTATATGGTCTCTAGTTCATGGGTGGTCTCCATTGAGGATTATGGTTCTGATCCTTCAGTATGGTGACTTTAGAATTCTGATTGTCGTTGCATCTTGCATATTGATTATCTCTGGTCTGAGTGAAGTTTCTGTTCTCAAAATTTTCAGTATAACACACCAAGGCTGTGGAGGGACAGTCTGTTGAATCATGATGATCACCATATGTTGAGCACAGTTCACTCTTAGAGGCTGAGTTATAAGACCTCCACTCTTCGTTGTTCTTTTTCAGCCTTTAGAGTCTTCATTTCATTCATTAGTGCAGCCAGTTGGGCTCCCATGGCAGTTTGTAGGGCTGTGCGTAGGTCAGGTCGGGTCAGGTTTTTGTCCAACTCGACCCAAATTGGTTTTTATAGGTCAGGTATTTTGACCCGACCCGCTTTAATTTGATCAAAGTCAGGGTTTAGGGGTTTAGGGGTTTAGGGGTTAGGGGTTAGGGGTTAGGGGTTAGGGCCAGATTCCAGGATTCCAGGATTCCAGGATTCCAGGATTCCAGGATTCCAGGATTCCAGGATTCCAGGATTCCAGGATTCCAGGATTCCAGGATTCCAGGATTCCAGGATTCCAGGATTCCAGGATTCCAGGATTCCAGGATTCCAGGATTCCAGGATTCCAGGATTCCAGGATTCCAGGATTCCAGGATTCCAGGATTCCAGGATTCCAGGATTCCAGGATTCCAGGATTCCAGGATTCCAGGATTCCAGGATTCCAGGATTCCAGGATTCCAGGATTCCAGGATTCCAGGATTCCAGGATTCCAGGATTCCAGGGATTCCAGGATTCCAGGATTCCAGGATTCCAGGATTCCAGGATTCCAGGATTCCAGGATTCCAGGATTCCAGGATTCCAGGATTCCAGGATTCCAGGATTCCAGGATTCCAGGATTCCAGGATTCCAGGATTCCAGGATTCCAGGATTCCAGGATTCCAGGATTCCAGGATTCCAGGATTCCAG